>NC_072420.2:10750439-11052582 GCF_028858775.2 Pan troglodytes | reverse complement strand
TTGGGCTTAGCCCTGCGAATTAGTCTAGGTTCTCCAGAAAAACAGAAACAATAGGATAGGTGTGTATACATATAAAATAATATTGTTCATAATATTATTTTTATTTATTTATTTTTTGAGACAGAGTCTTGCTCTGTCGCCAGTCTGGCATGCAGTGGCATGATCTCTGTTCACAGCAACCTCCGCCTGCCGGGTTCAAGTGATTCTCCTGCCTCAGCCTCCCGAGTAGCTGCGACTACAGGTGCCCGCCACCATGCCCCGTTAATTTTTGTATTTTTAGTACAGACGGGGTTTCACCATGTTTGCCAGGATGGTCTCGATCTCCTGACCTTGTAATCTGCCCACCTTGGTCTCCCAAAATGCTGGGATTACAGGTGTGAGCTACTGCACCCGGCCTATAATACAATTTTATAAATATATACCATATGAAATTGGCTCACGTGATTATGAAAACAGAAGTCTCAAGATAGATATGCATTTGCAAACTGCAGACCTAGGAAAGCTGATGGGCTAATTCTAGTCCAAATGCTGGTGGGCTTCCAAGGGAAAATCTGATGTTTCAGTTCAGGTCCACAGGCAGAAACACAAAACACAAAACCCAATGCCTGGGTTCACAGCAGTCCAAGCAGAAAGAGTTCCCTCTGACTTGCTCCATCCAGGCCTCCAGCTGACTGGCTGAGGCCCAGCCACATCGGGTGGGGCGGGGGGGACAACCTGCTATGCTCAGCCTGCCAATGTAAATGCTAATCTCATTTGCAATCACCCTCCCAGACAGACCCAGAATAATGTTGAAACAAATTTCTGGGCACCCTGTGGCCCAGTCAAGTTGACACATACAATTAACCATCCCACCATGAGATTTGCTGTGGCCAGTGGGATGTTCGCAGATGAGATGCCAGCAGAGCCTTGAAAGACTCTAGACCCGTCAGGCCACCCAGGTAGTCACTTGGGAATGCACGCTGATGGAGGTGCTTTCGTGGCCACTGTGGCAGGCGAAGGGAGTGTGGTGTCCCCTGTGCTGGTCCTTTGCAGGAGGTGACACATGCCACTTCCACTCATGATTCCTGCCCGACTTGCATGAACAGACTGTCTGCACAAGGTGGGGTGTTCCAACGAACTTCTACAGATCTTGTAATTGATGATTTGACATCCACTAATCACAGGGCCAAACTAATGGCCAAAGGTGTCTACATCACCCTTCAGTCCCACTTTTGAGGTAGCATAAAAGTCATATCACAAACCCTCCAGCCACAAACAAATCTGTGACTTGTTTCCTGCCGAATAAGGGCTGTCCCTACTTTGTGACTTCTCCCCTCTGTGTTCATGGAGGCTTCGATCCATGCTTCCTGTACTCCTGCCTCCTGCCCAATCCTGGCGCTGGCTGGGCAGCCCTGTGTGGCATGGCAATGCTCCTTTTTCTTAGGAACTGTAAGAAACAAGCTCTTATTTCAAAGGCAGTTTTTCCTGTCTGTGTCTATCACTTTACAATACCCGAATTAAACAAATCCTGAACTCAAATCATAAAACATGGGGAATGCAAGCATATTATATGAGCAAAAGGAGTGGAATATCTGTGGACAGTCCTGATGGCTCAGACCCTTAGTTCCCACAGTGTTCTGAGCACGCCAGCTGATCTCTGCTGACACTGACTTCTGTGCATGGTATTTGCCTGCCGTCCCTGGCATGATAGGAGGTTATGGTTGTTGAGTGTAGTCATTCCTTAACCACTTTGCTATCCTGCCTTATTATTGTCAATAAATACTATAACATATGCTAAATTTTAGCATTCTGTGAAATGAGAGAGGGTGTATGATATTGTTTCTAAGGCAGAAACTGAGACAGCAAGATCTTACTGCACCATTCTGTGGCTTCCCAGCACCAAGTCATTCTGATGACCCAGGTCTCACACTGGCACCTTCAGAAAACCATGGTGCCAGGAAGTTAAAATCTTATTTGAATCCAAATAAAAGACATATTCAGACTCCTAGTGACTCATGACCTGAAGTCTAAGGTTTATTCGGAATTGGCAGAGATAGCACTGGTAAATATATATACTTTTTTAAAATGAAGGGTCCAAAAATACGACATTTCCCTAAGCATTAAGTCAGACTGAGAAATTTGTACCAGTGATTTGGAGCCTGGAGGTAATGAGGCAAAAACTTAATGAGCTTATTCCGGGACCCCCACCTGAGTCAAGACCTCAAAGCCTTAAGGATACAAATTTCCAGTGGCGGCTTGTTGACAATAACAGAAAAGGCGGAATCATGGGCAAGCCAGCTGTCTGCCCACCGAAGAGAGTGCTCGCAAATGCTTGGCAACACTCCCCGCCTGTGTGACTCCCTCTTTCAACCTGGAGGGCTTTCCACGTTCACAGTGTGCATCCTCTTGACATTAAAGACATTATCCCAGGGCGCTTACCCTGAGCAAAGCTTCCTCTTCTCAGCTCCTACAGTTTGGCTGATGCTGCTCAAGAGTCCCCCACAGTCCTGGCATCTGGTTTACTTCTGGGAGGCATCTGCCCTGCTGAAAGACAGGAGGCTGTGGAAAGAACAGATAGAACAGGATCCCCGGGGCTCTGATTCTTAAGGGAAAGCAACATGACCTTGGCTGGTGGATTGGCTAATAAGAGGCTTAAATAGAGGCCCTGTTGCTCCCTACAAGAAGTTTGGACACACTGTGATGAGGCATTTGAAAGAAAACCTTCCGAGTACAGTGCGAATTTGTATCATAAACAAAAGAAGCCTTTGGTATGCCCTGTGTGCCCCCTGCACAGTGCACTCAGTACATAAATACAGACTGTTCTGCAAAAAAATGGAACAACTGGAATTTTTAATATCATGTCTGAGATTTCCTGTGAGAACATGGTGTACACGTTCTACTAAGTTCAAGGTGCGATTTTCCTCTAATTGTTTTCAATAGTTCCTTCCACTGTTAGCATCTTTCAGAAAAATATCAGCACATTGCTTTCCCTAGAGGGAATAGAAGAGAATAAAATCCCATGATTTAATCTTTAAAAAGTTGAGAAACAAAAGTCAAAAACATCCAAATTTAATGCTGCCTTTTCTAGCTTATGCATGTTACGTTAATATCTAAATGATGTCCAGAAGTATTTACTTGTGTCATATTTACAAAACTGGCTGACAGATTTTAAGAAACTTGTTTTGGCTTTTGTTATTAATGTTCTCAGGAACACTTGACATGAAAGTTCTGGTTTTCTATAAAACAGAGTTTTGACATTTTTGGAGAAACTTAAAATAGGTCTACTAGGTTCTGGTGAATTCAGAATATTCAGAGGACATAAAGCATGACTGATGAGGAGCATAGGATTTTGTGCCTCAGAGCACTTACCATTGATTAAAGGCCTTTAGGTTGGATTCTGACCTGGAGATAGTGTCCACTGACTTCACGGCAGTCTCTCTTCTGCAAATAGGGGTAGTGCTTTTCCTCATCCTTATGGAAATGATATAGTGGGATGTGAAAACATGTGGTTTCCCCCTTGAAGTTCTAAACATTCCAAAAGTGTCATTTACTCACTAGATCCTTAATAGATCTTCCTTCTAATATGGATTTTTTTAAAAAGTTTTAGATCACTCTTGCTTTCATGATTTGAGAAGGTGTTACTTAGAGAAATAAGGCAAAAGGAAAACTTTAAGATTGACATTTGTCTAGGGTGCCTCAAACATTTCTAGAACATTAGATAGATTATCACTTGATCTCTTGTTTTGAAAGCAAATTGGTTTCTAGAAGACCCACTTTGATGATGAGACCTGTGGAGGTTTTCATCACAGATGTTTATTTACACGGAGAAGAACCCCTGAACACGGTGGCCAGATGAAAGGCAGCTCAGGGCTGAGCTCTCGGGACTCAGCTCTGCCATCAGCCACCAGCCACATTTTCCTCTGAGTTTATGAAAATGATGCACCCTTACACTCAATGCTACAGTTCTTGAGTCAGCATTGTGCAAGTTGATTATCCAAATTGGTCCATTCTTGTCATACCCAACTAAATCAGAGAAGAGGGGTCTGAGTAAAAGGCACTCAGGGTACATAACGTCACTCTAGAAATGCTGTTGTCTGCAAGTCCCGTGGCTGAAACTGCCTGTTGTAACCAGAGACCACTTTCATCTGTAGCAGGTGAGATAACAACTGCAAATCAAGGACTAGTTTTGCCCACCACAGTCACCCACGAATCAGACCTTACCAGCCCCCAAAACTTTGCTAATATCAAAGAACTTTCTCACAGGACCACAAAGGAACAGTCCTCTTTTTCCACCTTCGGACCACCCTGTCTGCCTCTATATTGTGAATTGCAATTCTTTCTTCCTAAATATTAAATTTAGAGATTCAGCTCTACATTTTTAATTTGCTTTAGAGAAGGTCAAGCAGACACTTGCCAAACCCTGTGGTTTCTTTGTCACTGTGTGGCTGGGTTCGTTCCTCTTCATTTTGTCCTCACTCACAGCTTCCTTTGTCTGAAGCTTCCTTCTCACTGACCCGCTTACCTCAGGTGGCTTCTCTTCTGTTGTATCTTAAGAGGTAGCTGCTGCAAGTCTTTCTTAATTCACTGGGGAATAATGGCAGCCTCTCCAGGCCTTCTGTGTCAAGACCTCAGTCCTGGTTGGCTGCAAAGCTCCTCACCCAGCATTGCCAGATAGTCTTGTTTTGCTTTCTTCTTCTAGTCTTCAAATCCCACTCTGATTTTGAGATTCTTTTGTTAAAGCCCAGCAGCAAGGATGGTGGAGCGTGCATTGGGTGTTTGGGTGGCAGGACAGCTTGTTTCTAGTCTTGGGTTGGAAAATACCAAGTGATTTGGCTTTGGGGAAATGACTCCCCTTTTTGGTGTGAGGGATTATTTCTAGTAAATTGTAATGAAGAGATTTCATATCAGTCAACAGAAGTGGTTCTGAGCATGATCACTAAGTGGGAGCGGGAGTCACAGGGCCTCAAGGCTTATCTCCTCCAGGGCAGTTTTATCTCTGCCCCAGAAAGGAAGTACGTGGTAATATATTTCCTGGTCTGGCTGCTGGTCGGAAGTTGTGAGGGTGATTGCCAAATGAATTATCTATATATAATCCAGATATCAACTGGCATTTCCTGCTCCTGTGATCTAGATAAGAGAGGCCTAGCAAGCAGGCCACTTGCCATAGGTGCCGAGTTTATGGTCCGCATCACTTTTTTATGTAGGCTGAACCTGGCCCACATGATGTCTGCCCAGATATAAAATTCCACCTTTTCCTTGATTTCCACCTAAAATGTCACTCACCTGAGGCAAGGATCCATGGAGATTTGAAGGAGACATGTGAGAGTACGCTTCAGAAAGGCACGTGCTCCTAGTAAATGTTAAATACTGAGATTCTTAAATGTTTCCTCATGCCCAAGTCTGTATGTTCTACATCCTTGAGAGGAAACCTAATAAAAGGAGTTATTTTTCTTGACAAATGGAGTTTATAAAAAGGACTTTGAGATCTTTCAAAATATGATATAATATAAGAATCATTTATTTTTGGAAACACATTTGTTTATTCATTCACAGTTACATTCATTCATTCTAGGCTTTTTTGTTTGGCCTCTACAGAAGAAATTATAAAACTGGTTCAGTACTGCCCCCCATCAGATACACTAATTCCCCAAATAATGGAAGCCAGTGATTTCTGCATGTGAATTGTCCAGCTTTTAAAGTCAGCCATTTGGCCATCTGTGGCCATTTGGTGATGTGTTACTTGTGTATGGACTGCCAGGGTTACTAGTGTGGTCTCGATGGAAGGTAGCTCTTCAAGGAAGTAGTAAAAGCCAAACTGCACAAAGCAAATCCTGTAGCTGACAACAATGTGCCCAGGCTTTTCCAGATTTGCTCTAGTTATTCCAATAAGCACTATTCAAACTTATAAACAGATGAAAGGAGAAAAGAAAGGAGCCTTTAAAGACAAAAAGAGGGCTTCTTTCTGCCAGTGAAACATTTCTCAGGTAAGATCACATCATCTGCAATATGGCTTGCAAATGTGTGTTTAAGATAATTTTTGGAACAGCCTAGACCAACCAGTTAAAGTGACTAGGTGTTACACTCCAGGAGGCACAACAGAATATATATGTCTATATATATATATACATATCTTCACACCAATACACACAAAAACCTTTTATCTCTTTATTTGTTATTTCACAAACCCTAATAACTCTAAGCTGCATAATATCTCTCTTAATGATATAGGCGTTAAGAAGAAACTGCTTAGGCAGATAGTCAGGGTATGGGAATCCTCAGTAGGTTTTGCTTTTTAATGAAAAGCAGCCCCAAAATCATTGTCTAACAAAGATCAGCCTGTAAGATGGAGCTGCAGACATAGACAAGCCAGCTGCAAGCTTGCATGGGTGAAGGTCAGCAGGAAAAAGCTACGGGGACTAGGCATGTTCAAAACAGAGGCTCCATCTCCCCTTCCCTTTGCCAACCACGTGTACAGGAAGGAGCAGACAAGATGGCACCGGTCAAGTGGAAAGTCCATTTGCATAATAAGATTCGGATGGGGTGGCCAGCCTTCTCCGCATGCCGTGTAAACCTATGTAAGCTCTAGGGAAATCAGACACCGCCTCCTCAAGCCTGCCTAAAAAATCCTGCACACTCCTTGCTGGCTGGTCTTCCCTTTGGGAAACTCTCTCTCTCTTTCTCACTAGAGAGAGACTATTCTCCTTTCTCTTTCTTTTGCCTATTAAACATCTGCTCCTAAACTCTTCCTGTGTGTTTGTGTTCTAAATCTTCCTGGCACAAGACCATGAACCCTGGGTATTTACACCAGATAACTTTCCATATGATTTGTTGAGCCTTATATGCTAGGCGCTGAGTTAGGTACTGACTACAAAGAGTTGAATTTGTTGTAATTTTCTAAAAACCTCATATAATTTCCTTTGAGCTTGACCCTTCCTGTTGAAGTCCAGCTGACATTTTGGTGAGTGTTTCTCTGTGGACTGATTCACCCCGTAGATAACTAGGCAGGAGGCCTGGACAGAGCTTGGGAAGGCTCTGCCTGCAGTGGGTGTGCAATGGGAGGAAGGTTTTCCCCATGAGCCTCTTCACTTAGGGTCCATTTGAACGGGACATTTATCTCCCAGCCCATCTTCAGGGGGAATCTGCCGTTGGTGAGTGGAGACAAAGGGCAGGAGTTGGGGTCTCACCACTGTATTTTCCATACCACCACTATCTCTGGAGCCAAATTCCCAATCTGCTTAAGGCTTCGTCTCATATTGCACGTCGCCCACACACTGATCTTCCAGGTCTGTGAAGCATCGAAACACTTTTCCATTTCAGGGCTGTTTGTGCTGTTTCCTCAGCTTCAATTTTTCCCCTTCCTGAAGTTTCAGGGAAGTCCTCTCCGTTTAGACCTGACCATCAGAGAGGCATTTCCTGCCCCTCTCCGTCAGTCCCATTTTTGTTTTTACATAGCGCGCTCATCAGTTTTTATTTATTATTTGTCTATTCAGCACTTTTTTTTTTCTGTTTGTCCTGTTTTACTTTTCCATTAGAATATAAGCAATGAGAGGACAGGGCTGGGTCAGGCTTGTTTGCTATTATATTTGCAATACTTATCTTGTAGCCAATTAATGAATGTAAATAAATTACCTTCAATGCTATGAATTATAATAGTTGCATTTGCTTCTTCACACAAGTGTCCCACGATTACTATAAGCTTGTATGTGTGTTTAGGTTCTTTTTTTCATAGCATTTCCCGTAAGATGATTATGAGTCAATGCATTGCTTAGGGTTCACCAGAGAAACGTGTGTGTGTGCGCGTGTGTGTACATGTCTGTGTAGGAAGGTGAGACAGACATAGATTTCGTTGAAGGAATTAGTTCACATGATTATGGAGACTGCAAGACCAGAATCTGTAGGATAGACCAGCAGGCTGCAGACCCAGGAAAGGGCCCATGTTGCACTTCTGAAGGCCGCCGGCTGGCAGCATTCCCTCAGGACTGCGGGAGGTCAGTTTTTGTTCTATTCAGGCCTTCAACTGATTGGATGAGGCCCACCCACATTACAGAAAGCAATCAGCTTTACTCAAAGTCCCCTGACTGAAGTATTAATCATATTCCAACACACCCTCACAGAAATGGAATATATAACAATATGTGACTAGAACAGTGTTTGACCACCTATGTGGGTGCGATGGGCTGGGCAAGTGGTCACATAAAATGAGCCAGAATAGACAACCTGAAACTTTAATACCGACAGGCTTGTCCTGAGGCCAGGACACATCTTCATCCAGGTGGGGTGAGGGGCTTGCCATGTTCCCACAAGACCTGTGATTTTCAGCAATCCTTAAGTCTCTGAGGTTCAGATGCCTTGTATATATAACAGGCAGATTAGTCTAAATCCGGAGATTGCAAACTGTAGCCCCCAGGCCAGATCCAGCCCCTCCTGCTTATGTGTGGCAACATAGGCTGAGAATGGTTTTTATGGATGAACATTTGGGATTAATTTGGTTCTAGGGAACTAACTTTGAACTTCCAATAAGCAAAATGTTATCTCCTCCTCAAAGGATTCCATTTATCTCTTTTGTGGGCCTGTATTATCAAAACAAACAAAAACTAAATGATTATGTTATAGTTTGAATTTTGTCAAGAAAAATGTTGTGGAAATTTATCTCTTCTTTTATTAGTATCGACATAATATCTTTGATTTTTGTCTCTTGGCTCAGGAAGCCTAAAACATTTACAATCTGATCCTTTATAGAGAAAGTTTGCCAACCCTTGGTCCAAATGCCTCATGTTTTCAAGTCATGACATTCTGTGTGCCTAGGTTCTCGTGGAATGTAACACGCTACAGGGATCAGCCCTTTGGTGAGTCTGCGGTAAACCTTTTATTGAAAGAGCAGTGTCTTAGATGAAATGAGCTTTGAACGATTTGGGGAAGTAGAGCGATGGGGGGTGGGGAAAGACTTTCTGCTGCAGACAAAGGTTCCCTACATGTCTGCCCTGATCCTGCACCTTTGTGCCCTCTGAACAATGAAGACAAGCCAGGCAAACCCCAGTGATGCTTTAACCTGCAGCTCGGGACAGCCTCCACTCTGTCTCAGACTCGCCCGGCTGTGTTCCGGGTTCTGCCTGGGGTTCAGCCACGGGCTCACCTGTCCTTGCAGCAGAACCTCTGTCTTTGGAGTTGGTGCTGGTCTTTGAATCATTTCTTTGGCTGTGACTCAGTCAAGCCTGATTGGATTCAGACCAGCATGAAGGGTCCTACTGCTCCTAATTCTCCCTCCCAGCTGGGCCTGCTTCAAATCCTCCAGCATTCAGCCCAGCAAACCATGATCTAGCCCAACACTCCCTCTGGGAATGTGCCTCTCCAATATGCCACAGGCAGAGGAAGCTGAAAGGCTGAGTGAGCCTCCCATTTGAATGTCTGCTTTTTCTAGGGCAAGCTGTTCTTTTCCATACCTTGTTTGTAAGACAGAGAAGGGGTCTGCCTGACTTGTACCGGGCACTGTGTTAGCACTCCATGCAGATGGGCCAGGTTGCTTTCACTCTTCTGAGATTAATAGTTGCACTTCATAATCACAGAGCCATTTCACAGTTTGATACCAAGCACCCATACAGACAATATTTGGAGTCAGTGAAGAGAGTTTTTGCAAATGTCTTAGAAGATAAATTAGCGACAGTGTGAGAGATCAGTTTGCACTGTGCTTCAGTTTTCCATTGCAGGCTCTTACTAACCTGATCCCATTACAGCTTTGAATTAGGAAATAAGCCTGAGGCACAAATAGCTGTGAAAGCTTTGTTTGGTTGAGGGTTTTGGAATTCGAATGCTTAACAAAAGTTTGCAAAATCCTGTGAAATTTCTTTTTCTTCTTTTTTTTTTTTTTGCATTTCATTTACCTTGTCTTATTTGTTCTTTCTGTTCTCTCTAGTATTATTTTCAAATGCAATTAAGACCACCTAGTTCTGTCATTGGCTGGAATTCCCAGGAATCAGTGACCCTTTGATAGAGGTGTGTGTGCCCTGCCCAGGGGACCCAGTGGGCAGCATGAGGCTCCCCTCTCCCCTTTCTCAACCAGCCTGGAGTATGTTGGAAATAAAACAGAGAGCTAAAGAATGTGGAGAAACTGCCAGCCTGAACCCAACTAGAGTGGAAAACATCCAAGGAAGGCCGGTGGCACTGGGAAGTGAGCTGAGTCTCTTGGGTTCTAAAAAGCTGGAAGGATTGGAGCAGGAACCCGGCCCCACACTTTCCAGCTTGTTTTGTCGACAGGAATGTTTTGCTGGAGGAAAGGCCTGAGGAGAAGTTTGATTTTCTGTAACTCAAGTAGATTTGGAACATTGCTCTTCCTTTCCATTGCAAACAGTTTTTTCTTCCAATGCTGGTATTCGTTGAGATGTTTAACTCCTGTGTATTTAAAAAAGAAGGGTATAAATACATTCAGATACTAAAAACATTATTTGCAGTTAATTTAAATATATATTAGAGTAATAAAAATTCGGAAAGTGATTGTAACGCTTACTTCACGTGTGGATTTAACTATGTGAATTGATCGGAAGCTGAGCTTAAATGGCAATCACTTCCTGAGCTTTGGTTGTGTATCTCTTACTCCCTAGAGCACGATTGGTTCCTTGCTTTCAGTTCAGATTGATTTGTGCAAAAGTGAACTCCTTGTCTTCCCCGTCAAGTGAGCCCCCACACAACTACTTTATTTTTTCGGTGATACCATCGTTCTTTCAGTTACCTGGACTCAGAAACTGGAGTTGCTTGTCATTTCTTTCTGTGCTCTGTCTTCCATGTCTTTGCATTTCCAAATCATGTGAATGTATCCCTAGTGCCCCACTGGTGTTTCCATCTCCATGACCCCACCCTCCACCCTTATTCCACTGGTGTTTCCATCTCCATGACCCCACCCTCCACCCTTATTCCACTGGTGTTTCCATCTCCATGACCCCACCCTCCACCCTTATTCCACTGGTGTTTCCATCTCCATGACCCCACCCTCTACCTCTTACTCCACTGGTGTTTCCATCTCCATGACCCCACCCTCCACCCTTATTCCACTGGTGTTTCCATCTCTATGACCCTACCCTCTACCTCTTACTTCACTGGTGTTTCCATCTCCATGACCCCACCCTCCATCTCTTATTCCACTGGTGTTTCCATCTCCATGACCCCACCCTCCTCCCTTATTCCAGTGGTGTTTCCATTTCCATCACCCCGACCCCACCCTCTACCTCTTACTCCACTGGTGTTTCCATCTCCATGACCCCACCCTCTACCTCTTATTCCCCTGCTGTTTCCATCTCCATAACCCCACCCTCCACCCTCATTCCACTGGTGTTTCCATCTCCATGACCCCACCCTCCACCCTTATTCCTCACTGATTCAGTAATCATGAATTCACGCTGAAGTCATGACTTCCATGACTGCACCCTTTGGTGTTGCTTTTGGTGTTTCTCTCACGTATTTTAAACATTGATCCACAGAGCTTTCTTACACATTACACATTATTTTCCTCATTTTATAGATGAATCAACTGAGACACCAAGGAACTGATGGACTTGTCCAATTCACACAGATAGTTAAGGATTGAGGCCAAGACCTCTAGCCTGGAGGTACCTAGCACCTGGAGAGCAGCCTGCCTGGCTTGCTGTTGCCAGTAGTTTCTCCTCTTCAATGGGCCATGCAGAACCTTGGCCTCGTTCACTGCTCATAGCCAGGAGCTATGGACAAAGGCATTTTATTACCTACAGGGATAAGTCCGTTTGTTCCCAGACCAAACTGAGAGTCAGGCTGCTTATTCTCATGGCCCAATAATGAGATGCAGATAAACTGGGAAAGAAGAGAGCTTATTTCTGTAACCGGGTACAGGGAGAAGGCCTGGAAAATATTGCCAGACTAACCAAAAATTACAAGGTTTACAGAGCTTATATACCTTTTAAGCTATATGTCTGTGTGTACGTGTGCATTCATGTAAAGACATAAGTGATTAACTTACTGTAATCTGTAACTAAGATCTGAGTTTTGAAGCCCTTCCTCTGCAGCCTCAGTAAATTGACTTAATCTAGACGGGTCTAGGTACCGGGGGTGATTACATTTATCCTGTCTCCTGCTAAATCATGGAGGTTTGGGGAGTTCCTTTAGACCCCCAATAAAACATTTTTGTGGAGGTCTGGGGAGTTTCTTCAGCCCCCCAATAACAAGTTGTTTAATCCTAAACAGGTCCTGTTAAGAATTCCTTCATTATTTTGTGGCACTTCAAGACCTGGGAGAGGCCTGGGCAAAACTCCTGGTGGGCTTTGGTTACATTCCAGCCTTTGTATAAGGACACTGGCTCTCTCAGCTTTCAGTATGTAGCTCAACACTCAGTCAGTGCTGAGACAGTTGTTATGGAGGCCTGCCTGTTCAGCTGTTAGTGACACCTGGCCTGCCACAAAAATCTCCTTGGTTGGCATGAAATAGCCTCTCCAATCTGTCTAATTGACTTATCTGGTCTTCTATCACTCTTTTCAGCTCCTCAGAAACTCTGCTCCAGGCAGATGAGACTAATTTTTGTCCTTCAGCTCCACCTGCACCAATCACCTCCAAATTTCTGCTCATACAGTACCCTCTGCGTAGATGCCTTTCTTCTTCATGCTCAAGTCCCTTATTTTCATGGAGCCTTTCCTGTCTGCTCACACAGATTGTGTGCTCCTGTGTGACAAGAGTGGTCAATTCCAACTGATTTGTCCAGAATTGAACTCCTTGTTTTCCTCATCGCGTGGCCCCCACTTGTTGGAAACCTGAAAAGACTACATTTCCCAGACTCCCTTATGGGTGATGTTGGGAGCCTATGACCGTGTTCTGACCAGTGCTGTGTAGATGGAACGCTGGCCACTTCCAGAGTTGACCATAAGACACGACTCTCTTCTTTCCTCCTGTGGGAATCCAGGAACCCACATGTTCCAGGTGGCAGAGTTATAGTATGGAAGCAGCTCCTATCTCTGAGTTACCACTCGGAGGAGACCAACCAAGTAGGGCCACTGAAGGGACAATAACTTGGAATGAGAAAGACGTAAGTTTTATTTTAAGCCACTGAGATTTTGGGTTGCTTGTTATAGTGGCCAGCAAACATTGCTCTGACTAATTTGGCCTGCCTGCCTGGTTTGATATATCTCTCTACCTGGATTTTAGAGTTAATGATTGGCATGCCATTTATTTTTTACCTTTCTCCCTTCCCTATTTCTTTTCTCATTTTCTCCTTTCTTTTCTTCATTCCCCATTTAATTTTTTGTTTTCTCGTTTTTTCTCCCCAGCATCTTTGAGGGCTCTATTTAATCTTAATTGAGAAACCACCAGGGAGACAAATTCTACTAATTGCAAAAATTGAATAAAAAATGGTCTGAGCTTTCAAGAAAGTGACTGTTTAGTAAGAATTTTATAGTCTAGTAGTTGCTAACAATTTAAGCTGTTTGTCCCTCCATTACTCAGTTGTCCGGGCAAAACAAATGGTCAGAGACCAGTCACTGAATGTGGATTAGGGCTTTCCAGGTTCTCAGGAGGACTTCACTGGTCTTGCATGATGTTGTAGGAATGGTGAGGTGGGGCCAAAATTTACTTTCTGATCAAACAGCCCATGTGTTCATTGGTTAGGTAATAAATATGATTACGCCTCTACAGCCCTATAGGCTGCAGCACAGAGGAATTACAGGTAATCTTGATTTAGAGAGTGTGTTTGGGTAAGTGTTCCAGCTTATTTGCATAGCAAAGGATTCTGCTGGGGCCACTGACATTGTTCTCTGTGAACTCCCAATTCTCTGGGAAGCAGATAATATAGATTCCTCTGCTCTTATCAATTTCCAGTTGCATTCTTCCAAAGCACCAGGAGATTTGTGTTTGGCCATGATTTTAGTTGGCATACTTTGGCCCTGGGGTGATTTCTCATCATTATGCTGTCAGCCTCCATTTTCATGCCAATGATACAGTTATACCTGTTTTAGGTTTTTGACATCCCTTCCCTTTCTTTGTCTGGCAGGCATTAAATCATTAATGTTTCAAAATCACATACAGCTGAAACTTTGTAAAACAGCATGTCTAGTAATGAGCTCCTTAAAATTGCAGAGACAATCCAGTCCTCTCTTTTTCTTGGCCTCCGCTGACCTCCAATTTCACTTCAAATGAGGATGCAGGGGGTTATCTTTGATTGATAATTATTTTTCCTGATCTAAGATGTATGAAAACCTGTCTTTTATCATGCAAACCTTGCTAGAATGCAGGTATTTCTCTCCATTACTAATGCAAGGAGATTTTCATCATGATTTATGTCTTTCAGATTAAATTACTGGGAAACATGGCCCTTCCTGAAGGCTGGCTATCTCTACAGAAAAAAGAGTTCCGACTTCGCTCCTTTGCTTTGACAGTCATGATACATCATTGCACCTCTGGCTAATTAGCAGCTTCTTCCCTGGTCTTATTTTTCCACTATGGGGATGTTTGCAAAACTTTTTTTCATGTCAAGCTTCCATCTTACCTTACCAAGCACTTCACCTAACTGCTGAAGTTTATCATTCACCAGGGAGACACTGCTGGAAACCCCCAGGAATCCCAGAGCAACTGTCACTGTATGATTTAGGAGACAATCACGGAAAATGAGAAGAAGAACTTAAGCAGCTAACCATCATGACATGCACAGAACTCACATACATACTCGGTGGCAGACACAGCGGTGCCCTCGGATTAGCTCGTTTAATTCTTGCTACAACTTCGTGAGCTACAATTGGTTGAGAAATCTGGTTAAGAATTTAGAGATTAAATAACTTGCTAAAGGCCATAGAGCTAAAAAGCAGCAGATATGGGTTCAAATACAGGCATGTCTGACTTTGGTCACTGTAAGGGAGTAGCTGATTCTGTTCTAACCCCAATGCCAACACCAACAGAAATGCTCACTTAAACCATGGAAAGATCATTAGACGTAACTAACAACGGGGTAAGTGCAGATGTATTTTGTGATGTGCAACCACAGATTTCAGAAGCCACTCCTATTAATATCTTATTTGTCATGAGTATAAAACTTCTAAGAATATAAGCACATTATTATATTGATTGTCACACAGAGCACAATGCAGAATTTAGTGGGGATGAATGTAATTAATCTATGAGGCTATGCCATGCCATGCCTGTGACTGGTGGTGGGGGGTCAGAAGTCTGAACAAACTGTGTGCTAAAAATGGGGAGAGAGAGAAGGAAGGAAAGAGAGAAAGAGAGAGAGGAGGGTACTTGTAATGTACAGAGTACAGGTCTGGCCTTCCCCTCACCCCTCAGGGCCCCTTAAGTGAAGGGGAATGGGGAAGTGAGAATGAATGTCTTCAAGAGCCCACCAGGTAGCGAATGGGAGGAATGAAGGGCCAGGGCCAGGGCCAGGGCCTCCCCCACTGCATGGGAAACCACACTTGCCATGGGAGGAGCTTCTCCTTTATGGATACTTTGAGACTCTGCATTATTTTCTAATTCAGGATAATAAATCCAGCTCCCTCACGACTTTCCCTCATATTATCTGCCTTTCGTAATCCCTTGTGTCATGTTACATGTCACTTCTCTTCCTAATCTCCATGCTCCAGAACCCCCCAGGAATTGTCATTCGTGAATCCTTGGTTAATTAAGTCTTTTAATGTCTTTGTTTTTATATCTCTTTTCTATTTCATAGGAATAGAACATAAGATATTATATATATGTAATATATATAAAATTATGCTCACACACATGCACACACATGTTGTACTAAACGTAAGAAGCACTTTGACCTCTGCAATTGAAAAGTACTTTATGAGGTGACAGAATTTTCTGTTAGGCTTTGCTGAGCCTATTCACACATCTGAGGTGACCTATTTTTCTGACTGTGTCTCAACACTGGCACAGATATGTTTTTCCAAGGATTTTTCATCGATATTTAAAAACTATTGTTACACTCCCTTTCTGCTTTAGTAAACAGATGATAATACAAACTTTCCTTACTATTTCAAGTCCACCATTACAACTTACTCTTCTATACTTTAAATGTAGGTTTTTGGCTGATTCTACCATATTGTGTTCCCTTAAGTAAGTTCTGGATTAATTTTTTTCATTTGCTTTTTTCTCATAAATGTACAATGAGAATGAGCAGCTGCACGGCTTCCCGGGCATCACAGCATCTCAGCCGTCAGAGTCACCATATTCTCCAAGAGTGACGTCTTCTCAGTCAAAGTCACCATATTCTCCAAGAGTGACGTCGTCTTTCAGTCACCTCCTTGTGCTTCACCCCACCACACTCCTGCCTTCTTTAGCACCTGTGTTTGGACGGCCCTCACGGCCTCCATATTCTCCAAGAGTGACGTTGCCTTCTCAGTCAAAGTCACCATATTCTCCAACAGCGACGTCGTCTTCTCAGTCACATCCTTGTGCTTCACCCCGCCACGTTCCCGCCTTCATTAGCATCTGTTCACCCCGCCACGCTCCCGCCTTCGTTAGCATGTGGCTTGTCTGGACGGCCCTCAGCCTCCTTCCATTTCAGCATTGTCATCATCACAGTGCTGTGCTACTTGCCTTATTGTTCTCCTTGACGTCTCCCTTGGCTGATTTTTCTTCTCTCTGAATCATTTAAACACATTTCGTCCCCCCTATTTGATCCTATTGTGTCTCTTCCTCTACTTGAAAAATTCTCCCTAAAATGGGTCCTCAGGACTTCTCTCTTGAGTCTATATATTCTCTGTGATTTTTGCGCTTTATGTATACGCACCTCTGATAAAGAATTTCCTCTGAAGTCTAATCAGCAGCGTCTCCTTATGCAGTGCACCCTCTTTCTTCATCTGGGGATGGAGTGCTCCTCCACAGTAAGCTACGGTGTCTGGCTATCCAGTAGCTGGCTTCAAGCACGGGACTCCGAGGGGACTCCTCTTTGGTCTTCACATTATTTCACATATTTACACAGTGCAGAGGGATTCTTCCTGGTCCACGGGTCAGAAAGGAGAATTCTAGTGTACTGCATCTAGTCCTTTCACTCATATCCAGGTTCACCTGGGCTGCTAACCCACTTCCTAATTGACATAAATGGATCCTGGCTGTGCTCATGGCTAGCTGCGCCTTTCACCTGTGAAATTTCATTACGGGAGTTTGTGAAGTAGCCATTTCTCAGAGGCAAAGACAGAATTATCCCAGAAATACAGAACACTTGTTATTAGACGGGCTTTTACAATTTAATTCTTGGAATGTTGCTCTCCATTGAAGAATAGTTAATCATTGGTAGAGACATGTCAGTCGCACACTGCAGCTTATATACAGTCATGTGTAGCTTAATGACCAGGATTTGCTCTGAGAAATGTGTCCTTAGGTGATTTCATCATTGTGCAAACATCATAGAGTGTCCTTGCATAAACCAGGATGGTAGAGCCTCTCACACACCTAATCTGTATGATAAAGTCTATTGCTCCTAAGCTACAAGCAGCAGGGTACTGTACTGAATACTGTAGGCAGTTGTAACACAATGGTAAGTATTTGTGTATCTAAACATAGAAAAGGTACAATAAAAATACAGTACTATAATCTTACGAGACCACTGTTGTACATGTGGTCTGTCATCGACTGAGACGTCATGGGGCACATGACCATATTACATGTTTTAGAATCAAGATTAGACTCTAAGCTTTCCAACAACCCTATTGTCCTGTTACTTGTTTCAGGGCTCAAAAACATTGTTGAGGCTGTGGCATGTTTTGTGCTATATAATCTGCTCATATTCCCTGAGATTTCTCTTGTGAAAAACTGTCCATGGCTTTGTTCTTGGACATGCTGAGCCACAATGTGGAACTTTCCCATAATTTACTATGCCAGTCACTGCAGCCCTTCTGAGAGGCTGGAGAGAACTCTGTTTCTTTTTCTGTTGTTTTTTTTTTTCTACTGATATTTTGTTAAAAATTTAAGTAGACTTTCCCATCTTAAACTGACAGCAAAAAGAAGAGGCTAATAACAGAAGGAACTATCAACCACTGTTGTTGTTTCCATTCATGCTTGTTCTTTATGAAATGTTTCTGTGCATGGAGGGAAAAAGGCTCTGAGAATACAGCTAGAACCCACCGTGCCCACAGAGACACTGGCTGTTTCCTGGCATTCTCTTTGGTGGTGGGAAGCATCTTTTCCCAGACTCACCTATGGTGACACAGACTCAAGTTTGAAAGCATCAGCACTGTTTCTGTCCCAACACCTGCCTTTCTCGGGAATCACACATATTGTTAGTGTTGAGATAACACATTTTGAACCTTTATTTTTATTTTCTGTGTGCTTTTATTGCCCAGAAAGTGTGTGTGTGCGTGTGTGTCTGTCTGTCTGTCTGTCTACGGTGAGGGGAGGTGGGAAGAGGGAGAGGGCAAGGAAGGAGAAGGAAGCAAAGACACTTAAGAAACATCACTTGCTTTGAAGTTAGTGCAAAACTAATATTTTGGGTAAAAAGCTTTTCCTTTGCCAGAGCAAATATTTGATTGCTTCAATTCTTCTAAAATATTCTATTTTCTTCTTGTTTCAGCATCTAGTAAATTTTGGGCAGTCCTATTTAGCAAAAGAGAATGAATCCAATCAGCATGTCTCAGAAGGTACAGCAATAGGGTTGGAGGAAAAATAATGTATGAGAAAAGTGAACTGCAGTGTGCTTTTAACTCATTTATAACAGTTAATTAAACTAAATATCTGACTGGCAAATTAACCACTTTGAAGATATTTTGTCACGAGAGTGATGGTGGTGAAAGGTACAGGTGATACCTTGTATGTGCCAATCAGCCATTTATCTTACTGGCCAGCCAGAAAATGGCTTTCATTAGTTATATAGCTTTATGGAACTAAACTCATTTCTTTGAGGTGTGATGGCACAATAAAGAGAATATTCCCATGCGACTGAGGCCAATCTTCTGTTGTGCCCAATAGGCCACTTTCCGAGTGATAGCATTTTCGAAATTTGAGGTTTGTAGGGCCAGTCGCTGAGGCCGATGACTGCAGGCAGGTCCCTTTTCCTTTGTTTGGGTCAGTGGCCCTGAGGTGAGCTGTGCTGCTCTGGTTCTTGTTTGGTTTATGCATGATGGCATCCTCTGTTCAGGTCTAAGGTTTCATGTCTTCACCAGTAGAAACAGGATACCTTCTCAATTTTTAAATTAGAACTGCAAGTTTAATTCTTTATCAAATCATCTAAATATGATAACCCCAATCAGTAATTAAAATTCCCCCAGTTAAAAAATTGTATTCATCCCTGAGAGGTCTGAGAAACAAAATTTAAAACAAAAATAAACAATTTAAAATTTAAAAGGGAGCTCTCAGATTCTGTCTGTCTAAGCTTCTCATTTTAAAGGTGAAAACGATACAGTTATCACGTACAGCTCTAAAGGTTCTGTTGTCAGTGTTTTATATGTGTATGATGTGGGGTGTGTGTGTTTTGTGTGTGTGTGTGTGTGTGTGTGTGTATGAACTGATTCTTGTAAGCTGATGAGGTCGTTATGATTATTTATTTATTTATTTATTTGAGACGGAGTCTCGCTCTGTCGCCCAGGCTGGAGTGCAGTGGTGCGATCTCGGCTCAATGCAAGCTCCGCCTCCCGGGTTCATGCCATTCTCCTGCCTCAGCCTCCCGAGTAGCTGGGATTACAGGCGCCGGACACCAGGCCCAGCTAATTTTTTGTATTTTTAATAGAGACGGGGTTTCACCGTGTTAGCCAAGATGGTCTCGATCTCCTGACCTCATGATCCGCCCGTCTCGGCCTCCCGAAGTGCTGGGATTACAGGCGTGAGCCACCGCGCCCGGCCGAGGTCGTTATGATTATTATTATCCCTGCTTTACAGGTAAGAAACCTAGGCCTCGAGGGGTTCATTTACCTTCCGTGGTCAAAGATCTAGCAGTAGCAGCAGCAGACGCAAGTGCAACCAGGTGTCCTCTGGAGGACTGAGGTCTCCACCACCTTGGAGGAAATCAAGACGCAGAGGAAAGAAGGCTCTTGCCAAGGCCACACAGCTGCTGGTGGCAGCAATTGCACTGAATAGTGAAAATACATAAAGAGCAAAATTTAAATAAATAGCTTCATACGGGACAGACCATAATTGATCTTACTTTTCTCTTATTTATCAAGGTTTAGTTTGTTTTCCAATTTTGCTGTTAGAGAAAAATGTCCAGACATCTTTTAAACAAGTCTTGGCCTAAATTTGTTTAGATAAGATTTCTAAAAGGAATAATAATAATAATTATATATATATATAGAGAGAGAGAGAGAGAGAGAGAGAGAGAGAGATGAATCCTCACTCTGTTGGCCAGGCTGGAGGGCAGTGGTGTGATCTCGGCTCACTGCAACCTCGGCCTCCCGGGTTCAAACGATTATCCCACCTCAGCCTCCCAAGTAGCTGGATTACAGGCATGCACCCCATGCCCGAGCCACTATGCCCAGGCAGGAATAGTAATTTATGTCCAAAGTTATACAGAGTCTTACCAAGAATGATTTTACTAAAATTCACTTTTACTAGCACAAGAATGAGCATTTCACTGTACACAATCCATATTAAATACATTTATTAAAAATAACTGAATAAGCACTCAATAATTTGAGAGGCATTTCAAAATTTGCTGTAATCTGTGTTTAAGTGGTTGTGAAATTAATTTTTGTTTTTCCAAGAATTTTTAATTCAATACCTTTATTCGTTTTTCTTTTCTTTCAGGTTTTTAAAAAATAAATCTTATCTATTAAAATATTAACTCTGTGACAGTCACATTCTTTGATTTTCATTCTCTCCAAATACTCTTCTATTCACCCATTCCCTGACTAGGGGTAGAGAGGTCACTTGTATGTGATGTCAGCACCTCTGCTGTCCTTCCTAATGTCTTGCTCCTTGGACTTGTGGACTCACATGGATCTTGGATTATCGGAATGACAGGCCAAGAAGGTAGGATGTGGGACGTTATCTTGGACAGCTTCCAGTAGTTCCACTTGTTTACACACTCTTTCTTTTTGTTCCTTATGCTGCTATTATATTTTTGAAAAACTTGTACTTCATACTGTAAGTAAGTATTTGGATGTCAAGTCTATTGCCCAGTAGGGAGAAACAATGACCTATCGGATATATGTGAATATACACATATATGTATACATATATGTATTTATATTGATAAAGGAAATATCTGTGTGTATATGCACTTGTGTATATATACATACAAATAAATATAAAATAAAAATGAATATATATCTTATGCAAACATATATTTTATAATCTATCAATATATTAATCTAAAATTATTATCAATTATATATCATAATATATACTGTATAAGTTAGGTATATTAATTATAAATGATTACTATTTAATAAAATTATCTAGATGATATGGTTTGGCTCTGTCCCCACCCAAATCTAATCTTGAATTTTAGTTCCCATAATCCCCATGTGTGGTGGGAGGGACCTGGTGGGAGGTAATTGAATCATGGGGCAGTTACCCTTATGCTGCTGTTCTCAAGATAGTGAGTAAATTCTCATGAAACCTGATGGTTGTATAAGGGGCTTTCCCCTCTTTGCTAGGCACTTCTCTCTCCTACCCCTTTGTGAAGAAGGACGTGCTTGCTTCCCCTTCAGCCATGATTGTAAGTTTCCTGAGGCCTTCCCAGCCATGTGAGTCAATTAAGACAAAAACTTTCCTTGTAAATTACCCAGTCTTGAGTATGTTTTCAAAGCAGCATGAGAATGGACTAATACACTAGAATATAAAAATATGAATAAATTTAATAACATTAATATACAACAATAATCATGTATACATACATATCTAAGTGTAAACATAAATATACAGTATTATTTGGGAAAACCTCTCAAACCGTGTTTCCTCTGCTCTGATACCACACATCAACAATCAACACAGAAGATTCTGTGATCCCAAATGTGTGAGGATTTTTTCCCACTGGCAAGCAAACAATCAATTCTGCAGCAGACACCAGGTGAGTGTCCTTCAATTCTATTCCAACATTATCTACCTGGAGACAGCATCAGATTCCACACGTTGGGGGCTCAGTCCCCAAGACTGCCCTCCACCCCGACACTAGTCTCCAGTCTGGACTTCTGGAACTTCTGATCAATGGGCTTCAATTTGGGGTTCCCGTGACTCCCTCTTTGGCTCAATTAATTTGCTGGAATGGCTCACAGAACCAGGGAAACACTTACTTGCATTTATCAGATTATTATAAAGGATATTGCAAACGACACAGATGAAGAGATGCGTAAGTTGAGGTATGGGGGAAGAAGCAAGGAGCTTCCATGCTTTCTCTGGGCATCATCCTCTAGGAACCTCCCTGTGTCCAGGTATGTGGAAATGCCCCCAACCTTGTCCTTTCGGGGTTTTATGGAGGCTTCATGACATAGGCATGACTGATTAAACCATTGGCCATTGGTGCTCAACTTGACCTTCAACCCCTCTCCCCTCCCAGGAGGTTGATGGGTGGGTCTGGAAGTCCCAACCCTCTAATCCTTCCTTGGTCTTTTTGGTGACCAGCCCCACCTTGAAGCTATTAGTCAACATTAGCATGCAAAAAGACAGCACTTAGAGATTCTAAGGACATTAGGAGTTGTATCTCAGGCAGGGGGAAAACAGAAGGAAGGCCAAATATATATTTCACAGCATCACAAGTGCATATGATATAGGAGTTGAAAAGAAAGTACTTAGTCAGTTAGTGAGGGTACAGAAGTCCTCAGTAAAGTTTTCCTTTTAATCAAAAGTGGCCCCCAAATCATTATTTTTCTAACAAAGAGCAGCCTGTAAAATCAAGCTACAGACATAAACAAGCAAGCTGAAAGCTTGCATGGGTGAATGCCAGCAATTGTGCCCATAGTAATGTACTACCTGGGCTAGGCATGTTCAAAGTGGTGGCTCCATTTTCTCTTTTTGCCAGCCACTCTATTGTAAGGAGCAGACAAGACGGTGAAGGTCAAGTGGAAAGTCCATTTGCATAATAAGATTAGGGTGGGACTACCAGCCTTCCCCGCCTGCTATGTAAATGTCCCACCTGGTCAAGCCAATCCATGAGCCCTAGGGAAAGCAGACACCACCTCCTCAAGCCTGCCTATAAACTCTGCTGTGGTCTGACACTGTCCCCCTTTCTGACACCTCTCTCTCACAAGGAGCTGCTCTCCTCTCTCCTTTCTTCTGCCTATTAAACTTTCCACTCCTTAACCCACCCACATGTGTTCATGTCCTTAATTTTCTCAGCACAAGAGGATGAACCCCTGGTACTTACCACTGACAATGATGCTGCTTCACATATAATGTAAATATATATTTAATAACCTACATATTTCTACATATATTGATGTGTACACACACACACACACACACACACACTCAAATGTGGGCCATTACAGATGTTAATTTCTAAAAGAATGGTGCAGACAAATGCCGCGATTGAGGAGATTTGCTGCTTTGAGATTGGGGCTGGACAGGCTTAGCCTGGCACGAGCACTTGCAGCCTTGCACTGAGGAATGGGAAGTCCCCACAGACTGAAAATCTTCAGGGAGGACATCCTTAATAAGTTCAGCCAACTTTTTTCTGAGCATATCTTTCCCACCAAAAATCACTTTCCAAAGGTTCGTGTCAGGTAACGAACATAGCACGTTCTCAAGAGAATAAGCTAGTTTGAATTAGAGGGTTAATTTAGGTGAACAGTGGCAAAATTGTGGCGATAGTGAGTTGCGTTTTGAAGTGTTGTAATTTTTGACCTGTTAAATAGGTTTTAACCTTTGGCAGGAGTAAAGAGCCATTGGAGGTTTTTCTGGAGGAGACTGACCTGCACAAATTACTTTTGTAATAAAGAATTACATTAGAAATAGAAGTTAGATGGACTGAGACACAAACTTGAGACAGGGAAGCTAAAGGAGAGTGGGTAGCATTATCCTGGGTGAACCGCAAGGAGGGTGTCGGGGTGGCTGTGTGAGGCATCCCTAGAGGAGGGCTGGGAGCTGACTGCATGCTGGGATTCAGATGGGAAGAGTCAGATGACTCCATGTTTTATAAACATGTAGTTGACAGAAATAGCACAGTCAAGAAGGAACTTTGGCTTTGAGGAAAATACATGATCTATTTTGTGTAGGCAAAGCAGAGAATCAGGTGAAAAGCTATCACCTTCTTTTAACTTGTTAACAACTCTTATAAAATCTGCCAGGGACAGGGACATAAATGATGGTAATACACATAATTATTATGGGGTTTCAGGAATCTGTGTTTCTCTTTCCCCTATTAATTCTGAAATATGGCGAGGCTGTGTTCAGATTTCAAAGAAGCACTAAATCTCTCAGGTCATTCTTTACAGTCTGCAGCCATATTTTTCCACTAGAGCAAACCATTTCCTTTTTACTGGGTTTTTCCCTCCCTCCCTCACTCCCTTTCTCCCTTTCTTTTTTTCTCTCTTTCTTTTCATCTTTCTCTTTCTCCTTTCTTTTCTTTTGGTCTTTTTTCTCTTTCTTTCTCTTTCCCTTCTTTCCTTCCTTCTTCCTTGATTCCTTCCTTCCTTCCTTCTTTTTTCTCTTTCTTCTTTAGAATACATTCAACTCTGGTTTACATGCCCTAAGAGTTAATAGTATTTAAAAGTTGATACCCTTATTTAGTAAAAATAACAGTTGGGACTGGTTTAGTTTCTAACACAGGTTTCCCTCTTGTCTCCATTGGCAATATTGGTTGACAAATTGTCATACTGCCTAAACTAATGAAATAGCTCTTTATGATTTTGGAGGAGATGCCCTACAGAATTTGTATCAAATGAATTGTAACTCCTAAAGGTTTACTGTGCTTTTTGGAGGTGCTATATAAATGCCAGAGCCTCAGGGCAAGATCACTTATCATCTAAGGTGGGCTAGGGAGATCCTTCAGCTATTCCTGCTTCAGGAGAAAGGAAGCTGGCTTGAATAACCCACACACCAAGGTTCATAGTTGATTATTATGTCATATCTGAAGATAGAATGTTTTGGTTTTATTTGCTAGAGTAAATAATCAAGCAACAAAAGTGTGAAGGGGACTCCCTTTAATTGCTTCCACCCTCTACCATAGACCTCTTAATAAGATAAGAACATAAAAAAGTAAACAATATTTTAATTTCAAATTTCTGGTTAACAAAAAATTATTGGAAATTCTTACTATTGGGAAGAGAATTTCTACTTCCATGTCCTGGAAACATAACAAAGGCAGAAAAAGAATATTTGGGACAATGTTTAAGTTTTACATTTTTCCAACTTAATAATGAAGCGGTGACATTGTCTGGTGTAAATACCTGGGGTTCATTGTCTCATGCCAAGAAAATTTAGGACACAGACACTCATGGAGGAGTTTAGGAGTAGAGGTTTAATAGGCAGAAAAAAGAGATAGGAGAATAGCTCTCTCTCCGGTGAGAGAGACAAGGGCTTCTGAAAGGGAAAGACTGGCCAATGGCAGAGTGCGCCAAGTTTTATAGACAGGTTTGAGAAGGTGGTGTCCGACTTATGTAGGACGCACAGATTGGTTATATCAGGTGTGAGGTTTACATAGCATGAGGAGAAGGCTGGCCGCCCCACCCTAACGTTATTATGCAATTGGGCTTTCCACTTGACCGGTGCCATCTTGTCTGCTCCTTCCTGTACACGTGGTTGGCAAAGGGAAAGAGAGATGGAGCTGCCATTTTGAACATGCCTAGTCCCCGTAGGTTTTTCCTGCTGACCTTCACCCGTGCAAGCTTGCAGCTGGCTTGTCTATGTCTGCAGCTCCATCTTACAGGCTGCTCTTCTTAGAAAGTGACTTTGGGTCTCCTTTTCACTAAAAAAGAAAACCTTTACCGAGCACTTTTGTACCCTCACTATCTGCTCAAGTAATTTCTTTTTAACTCCTATATCAACAACAGGACTAAACAATGAATTGTAACATTTTAAAGTCAGGGTTGATTAAGGTATAATTTACATATGGTGACGGGGTTCTTGATATACTACCCCAAAATACGTTACCTTGGCACTTGGGGAAATGGCAGATGCAGAAAGGTCACTCTAACCTTCCCTTGCTCGTCTCCCATGAAACAGGTCATAAAATAACTCTGACCTTCCTCTAAAGTAGAAAATAAAACCTTCACTTCAGGGCTGCCCTCCCTATGTCCTAGGAAAGGAACATCTCTATCCTTCAAGACACAGAGCTGTCAAGTAGAATCTGAAGAAACAGGCCTTGCTCAAGTTACCCCAATTTATTACTATTATATCAAGGCTTTTGGCCTCCAATCATATTTCTCTACTATACACTTCTTCACCAAATTTAGCATAAAAATACACAGGTTTTGCTGTTTTGTTAGGCCTTCACTTGTGAAGTCTTCACGTTATGTATAACTTGTGTTAAATAAATATGTATGCCTTTCTCTTGTTAATCTTTTGTTTTCGACTCTCAGTTATGAACCTAACAATGAAAGAGGAAAACAAATCCTTATCGTACTTCATGATCGCCGCAATCATGATGCAGAATGTGTCCGTCACCCCCAATTTTCCCTGCCTCATGGCAGGCGGTCGTCTTTCCTGAGACCCAGCCCTGCAGCCACTCGTCTGCTTTCTGTTCCTGGTGTTGCCTTCTCTAGATTGGCATCTAAATGGAAGCACAGTCTGTGCCTCGTTTCTTTCATGTAGACTAATATTTTTGATATTCATTCGTTCTTGATCGTATCAGTAGTTGTTTCCTTTTCATTGCTTCGTAGAGTTCAGGTGTATAAATGTACCAGAATTTATTCACCAGTTGATGGAAATTTTGATTTTTTTTCTTTTCCTCCAGTTTTTGGCTAGTGTGAATAAACCCACTGTAATATTTGCATGCAAGTATTTATGGGTACATATGTTTTCATTTCTCTTGGGCAACTATCCAGGAGTGTGATTGCTAAGTCTTACAGGAAATATACGTTAAACCGTATAAGAAACTGACAAACTGTTTCCAAAGTGGTTATACCATCTTGCATTCCTACAAGCAATTTATGAGAATTCCAGTTACTCCTCATCCTCATCAGCATTTGGTATTTTCCACATATTATAAATTTAATTAGTATTCTATGCATTGTTTCAAATATTATATATAACCTTGTGGGTTCTGTCCAGTTGCAGAGAATTATTATTATGTCCAATCCAAATCCTCTAGCTCAATTTTCATTATAGTTTGGAGGACAGGTTAGTGTTACAGAAATCATTATTTGCTTCTGCTTAGAGCAAAGGAATTAATTACAGCTTCTATTAGAAATTTTTTCTTCCTTTTATTAAACCAATATTGATTGATTGCCTATCATATGACAAATACAAATAACATGTGATTCCTGCCTTCTGGGAATTCATGTTCCTGTGAGGGAGGTGGACCAATAAATACAATTGCAATATAATGTGGTTCATGCTAAATCTCAGAGGGGGAATGGCTACTCAGTTCAGCATGAGACCTTTAGGTGTTATTAGTATTTCTCATATCTAAAAGCAGAACTGACTCTGGAATGGCAGGAAAATCGTTGAAGTTCATGTGGCTGAGAGGTTTTCATTCCCCCCTGACACCAAAGATGTGGTATCTTTTTCAGCATGGATTCTCCAATTCTCCAACATCAACTGAGTGTTCAACGATTCGATTCCATTCTGACACTTGGTTCCACAAGACTGTCTCCATTTCAGATGCCAGCCACAAATGGGTCGCCCAGGCTACCCACATTTTTGCCTGGCTGATTACAAATCTGGAGGCTCCCTTGACATCTCCTAAATCTGGAGGTTCCCTTGACATCTCCTTTTGCAGGTTTCAAAACTCACTAGAATGACTCACATAACTCAGAGAAAGCATTACTTACTATGATTGGTTTACTATGAAGAATGTAGCTCAGGAATAGCCACATGCGACAGATGCACAGGGTAAGGGATCAGGGGAATGTGTGTGCATGGGGCTCCCACACGCTCCCTGGATGTGCTGCCCTTCTAGCATCTTGATGGGCTCCTGAGCCTGGAGCTTCTCCAAATCCCATTGTTTATGGGTTTTAATGGAGGTTTCATTACATAGCATAATTGATCAAATTATTGACCATTGGTGATTGAACTCAATCTCCAGCCCTTCTTCCCTTTTCAGAGGTAGGGGAAGTCCAGCTGAAAGTTCCAACCTTCCCAACCACTTGGTTGGTTCCTCTGGCAACCAGCCCCTATCCTGAATCCATCTAGGGGCCCAGCAAGAGTCACCTCCTTAACATAGACTCAGTATTGTTGAAAAGAGCTTATTATGAGTAACAAAAGATACTCCTATCACTCCAGAAATGCCAACGGTTTTAGGAACTCTATGCCAGGAACCCGTGTCAATGATCAAATATATTTTCTACTATATCGTAGAAAGTCTAGCTTATCATCGAAAAAAAATCATTCATGACATTTGTTAAAACAATAAGGCCGAATTCATTCAGGGGGATTATCTTGATAGGTAAAGAGACCACTGCCATGGGGTTTTACAGTAGGGAGAGAAATTGGACTCAGCTCTAAATCTATCAGGGACAAGTGAGGATTTACAGCCAAGGGTGGGAGTCAGTAGGTGCCAAATTATGAAGAAAAAACCTCAGGAGTACAGGGGATTCTGTCTGAACTTATTCAGAATCCTGCAGGCACTACAGTGCTGAGATATCACCTGGGGATGGTGGGGGAGTGAGGACATTGCTCAGAACACACGTTGAGTGCAGGAGGTTCTGTGGGGAGTGAGGAAATTGATCAGAACACTTGTTGAGGGCGGGAAGTTCTGGCTAAACTGACTTAGCAGGTTTCTGGCTCTTGGCTCTTGAGGACAAGGCCCAAGGATGAGACCTTGTTGAAAAAGTAGCTCAGAGGAGCCTGACTAGAGTTTGGTCAAGAAGAGAATCTTTGTTGCTATTTGACCCAAGGTTTATAGTCATTTGTCCCGAGCTCATTTCTTCATGGTAGTCTGTGTAGCTACTGAAAGTGAGTTGGTTTCTAGTTTGGCCACCAATTCTCTTAACTCAAGCACAGCACTGGTAACATTTAGAAAGGGCTGGCACATATATCCTTTCATCCGACTGTGGCACCGACTGGCATCTCCAGGCTTCTGCGTGTACTTAAATCTTTGTTATAGATTTATTATAGAACGTTCCATGGTTTATATGTTTTTATACTAAAATCTATATGCTTATCTGTGTGAGTTCCTTTTGGGCAGAGACTGAATCACATTAATCTTTATGTCTTCCACTTTTAGTAAAGGGACCACCTTAATATGTGTTAAATGCAAAAATGAAATGCATCAATTTCCTGATCTCTAAAGCAGAACTAATAATTTATATGACCAGGGATCAAAATAATGTAAATGATTTGGGAGGCTTTAGTGCACAGAGAACAAGTCTGCATAACTACAGCAAAGCAAAATGTTTAATAGCCTTGTTCTGATAATTTAGGTAAGATATATGTGTTTTGATTCAGATAATCACCTGAATTTTCCAGTTTGTTTGAATGAGAAACTTATTGAAAAGAGAGACAATGATCACAGGAATAATATTTAAAAATGTAGGGAGAGTCGTGGGGCATTTTTGTTCACTTTACAAAACAGTTTGTAATTTGAGGGCAAATCTCTTGGATCTGTGGATGGAAACATTGTCTTCAACATAAACTTTTTTTTTTTGAGATGGAGTCTTGCTCTGTCACCCAGGCTGGAGTGCAGCGGCACAATTTCGGCTCAGTGCAACCTCCCCCTCCTGGGTTCAAGAGATTCTGCTGCCTCAGCCTCCTGAGTAGCTGGGATTATAGGCACACACCACCATGCCCAGCTAATTTTTTTATTTTTAGTAGAGACAGGATTTCACCATGTTGACCGGGCTGGTCTCGATCTCTTGACCTTGTGATCTGCCCGCCTGGGCCTCCAAAAGTGCTAGGATTACAGGCGTGAGCCACCACGCCTGGCCAACATAAACATTTTTAACATTTATGTTTGTGTTTAATATCCAGAAAATAATATTTGTCAGAGTTATTGGCCAATGGGTTCTACTCGGTGACAACGGAACCATTCCGTTTCATGTGATTCATTTATAGAGTTCCTCTAATATAGCAGGTTCTACTCAGTGACAACGGAACCACTCCGTTTCATGTGATTCATTATAGAGTTCCTCCAACATAGCAGGTTCTACTCGGTGACAACGGAATCATTCTGTTTCATGTGATTCATTTGTAGAGTTTCTCTAACATAGCAGGTTCTACTCAGTGACAATGGAACCATTCTGTGTCATGTGATTCATTTATAGAGTTCCTGTAACATAGCAGGTTCTACTCGGTGACAACAGAACCATTCTGTTTCATGTGATTCATTATAGAGTTCCTCTAACATAGCAGGTTCTACTCGGTGACAATGGAACTATTCTGTTTCATGTGATTCATTATAGAGTTCCTCCAACATAGCAGGTTCTACTCTATGACAATAGAATCATTCTGTTTCCTGTGATTCATTTGTAGAGTTCCTCTAACATAGCAGGTATGCTTACCACAACACTCTCTCTTCCCTGCATCTGTGCACCTGCAGGAGTTTTGAGTACAATAGAGCAGGGGCAGTTAACGTGGCATTTCTTCCTCCCATTTTTCATGAGGGTTTTGAATTTTATTAGAAGTTCATCAGGCACTATTTTCTGATTTTTTTTTTAATGTAAAAGCCTTCTTTTAGATGTTTTGTTTGCTTACCTGTGCTTCCTTGCTTGATTGCGGTTCTTACACATCAGGATCTTGAATGGGTTTTCAGAGATTTACTTTGAGATCTGTTTCTCAAGCTCATTGACAGTTAGTTACTCTTGATGTCTCCCACTTTGTTAAATTTAGATGAAAATTCTCCTTGATTTGTTTTATTTTGTATTCAGTCACCCTTTGACTGAATACAAAACATTTTGAAACAAACATTTATTGTTTTCTAGGTTAAATGTTTTCTTTATTATTTTTCCTCATGGACAGGGTGCTTTGTTTCCCACTGCTTACATTGAGGGTTGAAATTCAGAACAGAAACAGTAAATCTTTCCAGTTCCACAGGAACGAGAATGGCAACGACATATATGAGGCCACGGTGGAGAAATAATGGGAAACATTTGAAACTTTAAGAATAAGACAACTGTAAGGGTTTATCACTTGTCATATTCTGTTTGGTATTGACAAGATACAACCAAAGGGATCCTCATCTGCTATGGTATATGGGAAGTTTATACACATTAGAGGAATGAGCAGGAGCAGAATGGAGTAAAGAAAGAATTTAGGGCGTTTAGGTGTTCCGAGAAAGCAGCAGGTTTTTTTGTTTTTTTTGGGGGGGAGTGGGGGGAGAAATGGCTGTTGCTTTAGGGAAGAAAAGCATGGGTTACTGCCCTCCTTGCTCCTGTGGGGTCTGGAAAAATATCAGAGAATAAACACCTTCCCATCTATTTTTTTCTGTCATTTTCTAAAGGTGACTTTATTCCATGGTAAAGAGTAAACTTATAGAATAAATCATGTCTGAGTGTTTAAGTGAAACATCTTTGTTTACTTCTCAGTTAAAATACAAAAAGAAGAAACCCGGTGTTCAAAAACAATTTCAGAACTCAAATTTACATTTCCCCTGGAGCAATGAAGCTGCCATCATCCTGAAAAGTATTTTCCTGGAACAATGAAGCTGCCATCATCCTGAAAAGTATTTTCACAGGAAAAAAAGGAAGGTGGGACTAAATTTCTGGAACACAAATCAAGAGTTTATGTAACAACTAAGAAAACTGGAATATCCACTATAAACCCATCCAAAAAGGACCAACATACCAGGCTAAATATAGGAAAAAATTTCATTTAAAATTTAGAGGTGTTAGGATCAGGCCAATAAATAAGAACACTAATATGTCCTTCATAAAAAGGAAAGATGTCCATACATGACGTAATGTCTTCCACAGGAAAACAGTTGCCTTTATTAAGAGAGGTGACTTTTCAAGGCTTCTGGCGATCTTTCTTTTTTTTTCTTTTTCTTTCTTTCTTTTCTTTCTTTCTTCTTTCTTTCTTTCTTTCTCGCTCTCTCTTTCTTTGTCTTTCTTTCTCTCTCTTTCTTTCTCTTTCTTTCTTTCTTTCTCTTTTCTTTTTTTTTCAGATGGAGTCTTAGTCACCAGGCTGGAGTGCAGTGGTGTGATCTCAGCTCACTGCAACCTCTGCCTCCCGCGTTCAAGTGATTCTCCTGCCTCAGCCTCCCAAATAGCTGGGATTACAGGTGCCCACCAACATACCTGGCTAATTTTTGTATTTTTAGTAGAGATGGGGTTTCACCATGTTGGTCAGGCTGGTCTCAAACTCTTGACCTCAGGTGATCCACTGCCTTGGCCTCCCATCGTGCTGGGATTACAGGCGTCAGCCACTGCACCCAGCCCTAGTGATTTTTTTTTATGTGACTCGTAGTTTTGAAAAGTGCTGAAATAAAGTAAAATTTTTACTTAGCACAGAGAGGGGTTGACTTTCTTTTCCTCTCAATGGTGAGTCGAGTTTCTTTGAATAGTTTTGCCTTTACCTGATTCCTCCGGTTTACATGTATTTATAATTTTTTTTGGAGTCTGGCCTTGAGAAAATTTTCAAGGTAACTAATATTCATGAAGCACATATTGATCACACTGCCAAGCATTGTGTTTGGGATGGAGAGTCACAGATGAGAAGAAATGGCCTTTGGGGAACATGGAGTCTCATGGGAGCAGGAGAGGTGAAAGCAGTTGCAGCCGATGAAATTCGGGGCTTGACACCACAAAGTACGACACCTTGGCATTTGAGAAAACCACAGAAGCAGGAAGGACCCTCTGACCTTCTCCCATCCCTCTCCCCTGAAGCAGGTGATAAAAACTAGAAAAGAGGCAGGGCACAGTGGCTCATGCCTGTAATCTCAGCACTTTGGGAGGCTGAGGCAGATGGATCACCTGATGACAGGAGTTTGAGACCAGCCTGTCCAACATGGTGAAACCCCGTCTCTACTAAAAATACAAAAATTAGCGGGACGTGGTTGTGGGTGCCTGTAATCCCAGGCATGGGAGGCTGAGGCAGGAGAATCCCTTGAACTCAGGAGACAGAGGTTGTAGTGAGCCGAGATCGTGCCACTGCACTCCAACCTCGGCGATGGAGTGAGACTCCTTCTCAAAAACAACAACAACAACAACAACAAAACTAGAAAATAATTTTCTGACCTTCCCCAGAATTAGGTCATAAGATCCTCATGTGAGAGGTGCCCACCTCATATCTGGAAGTAATGAATGTCCTTGTTCTGAGGACATGAGGACAGAGAAGAATCTGAGAAAACAGGCCTCATTCAAAAAGTGTTGCCTTGGTTTGTTACCATTAGGCCCTTCCTCCTTTGTCCGATGATACTTCTCTACAGCTATCCACGAAGTCACACCCAGCATCAAGATGCACAGATCACTCTGTTTCTTTGGGTCTTCATTTTCCAAGACTCTCATGTCACATGAGACTTACTTTAGTAAATCTGTATGCTTTCTGCATGTTAATCTGTCTTTTGTTACTTGGGCTTCAGCCGTGAACCCAGGAATGGCTCAGAAAGGAAATATTTCCTTCAGTGTCCAGGCCACTGTGATATGCGCGATGAGGGGGTCTGAGTAGAGACCCAACTGAATCCCATCTCTTCATAGAGACACAAAACCTTTATTTAGAGCAAATAAAATATCCCTAAATCTCCACTGTAACCTGAAAAGACAAAAGCTATTATGATATGGACAAAACTAAGCTCAGCAAGAAAATGCTGTTGGTGTGTCTACTTTTTCTTTGGTTTACTTTCTCATTGGAAAATGCAATATGGTTAAACACTTTTCCCCACATAATCTTTTTCTGATGTAATATTTTGTCTTCAGCCCCATGAGACTTCAAGATCTTAACATAAAGTTGAAAACCTTGAGAGAGTTACTTGTATTCCTGTGGGGTCAATAGAAAGCCTTTCCTATGGGCCTTTCTGAGGGCAAACATCTAACATCTGTGGGTTTCCAGGACCTCATGATGTAGTCTAAAGTCTTCCCTTTTTTCTTTTTTTCTTTGAGACAGAGTCTCGCTCTGTCACTAGGCTGGCATGCAGTGATGCAATCTCGGCTCACTGCAACCTCCGCCACCCAAGTTCAAGCGATTCTCCTGTGTCAGCCTCCCAAGTAGCTGGGACTACAGGCATGTGCCAAACACGCCAGGCTAATTTTTGTATTTTTAGTAGAGACGGGGTTTCATCATGTTGGCCAGGGTGGTCTCAATCTTTGGGCCTCATGATCCACCTGCCTCGGCCTCCCAAAGTGCTGGGATGACAGTGTGAGCCACTGCGCCCAGCCTAAAGTCTTTTCTACCTTCATAAAGTTGACGAAAAGCTCAGATTTTTCCACAAATGAGCTATTTGAAAGCCACAAACACAGACTAACACCTATTACAGTTGTTTGGTCAGTAAATAAAAATTGCTAATAATGTGGGAATTATTATCTTTTTGACTGTGGGAGTAAGTGCTTCTCTGGTACAGGTTTCCTGTTATCTTTATGTGGGCAAAAGAAAGACATAGACACACACACACACACACACACACACACACCAGTTGACTGGGATTCTGAAAACCAAATTATCATTGTTATTCTGACAGCCTCTTTTCACTTTCAGTGTTTTTGTTGAGATGAGGCTTGAATGCAGTGTAGGGAGGATTTCAATTGTGCAACTGTCTTTGGCTTTATACAAATTTTTAACCAACAGGAAACTTCTCGAGGACAAATAAAAAAGCAAAGAGAAAAAGTTGCTGTTAGACCTTCAATAGTAAGTCAGTTTCACAAAACTATTTTTAAATTTCCTATTAAAATATCACTCTATTTCTTAGTATATCACTTTGGCATATCTGCTTCTTTCTCTGTATTAATAAATAGCGCATACAGTTTGCCTTTGGTACTTTGTACAGTGTTGTTTATCTCAGTGTAAATTGGTAGCGTGTCCACAAAGGCGATTGGAGTGTGAGGCGCGAGTCCTTAGGAGCCTGTCTGCCATCTAAGCCCTGTTAGCATTTTCCTTTACTAATGTTGGGGTGGGGGGACCTCAGAAGGGGCACAGCAAGCATATGAAAGTTTTGTTACAGAGATGCCAGTATTTGTCCTTAGAACAGGTCCAGGTGACAAAGGAACTGCAGGATATGAAAGATTCTCATTACAATGTCACGGCAACATGACTGAATTTATTAACTCTCCACGTGGGATGATGGATGGCATAGGGTGGAGATGTCCTTTGCAGAACATATTGCTTAATTATCTTCTTTTAGTACCAGCTTACTGTCACGTTCCTATGATCGAGTACTATTCCAAGTGAATTCATAAAGAGAGAATATTTAAAGATCTTATCCAATAAAAGAGCAGATTAAATGTCAGATCTTCATTAGTGGTTCTTTAATCAAGTTCTTTTTGTGGTTTTATGACAAATGCTTTCATTTTTGGCACTTGAACCTAAGACCCCCAGGTCTAAAAGGAACTTTTCTCATTTGAAATAAAGGGGGATTTAATGATTTTCAAAAGTAGAATTTATGGTCTGGTGGATAAGACTTATAAGTAGAATCTGGAAAGCCTTTAATTTTAGTGTTGGAATTAATGACACCTCGGATCTTTTACAGGGCTGTAAAGCCCTGTGACTTAGTTTCCCTATAGGTTAGAAACAGAATGCCATAACATATACGAATACTTGTAATGCTGTAGATTGGTAACATTTATCAGGCGACATCAGGATTCTTAATAGTCTGCAGTGGGCTCATGTCATTCTTAAAAAAATATAGTCACTACCTTTAAGCAAGTTACCCATGTAATTGATTTAATTAGTTAATATTTGAGAAATATTTTAGAGATGGAATGGATAATGGGATATCATTATATCCAGGCCTGCACCAAAACAGACTTTAGTAGCATTCTGGTTTTCCAGATGAGAAGTACATTTTATGAACAGGAAAAACCGACCACAAGGAGCTTCAAGAATGCCCATCCCAGGCGGTTTCCAGGGAATCCTGAAGTAAAGTATCAGATCCAGAAACAGCATAGCTCTGCCGTGAAGGAGTTGATTCAGCAGAGCAACGAAACTAGCCTGTTTCTGATAATACGGAACTTAGAAATAACTTTTATTTTATTTATTCCAAATAATTTATAATTTATTATTTCCAAGTGTATTTATGGTCCTGGTTATCAGATGCAAAAATAAAAATGGATAAACAAAATTTGGCTACCTGAAACCAAGTCTATGTGTTCATATATTAGAAAATCGTATGCATCCAAAGCCAAAGTCAGGTGTTTGTCTCATCTGAAGAGTTTTTGTGTGAGAGATTATAGCCTTTAGACCCTTACGCTGGGTTCAGATATGAAGGAAATGGTCTCATAGATGACTTCTTTTTGGTCTATTAATTTGTCGACCAATTGGAACTCTTTGTAAGCAGGATACTTACAGTACAGTAATCAGTGCTGCTATTGAGGATGACTTGAGATGAAACAATATTGTGGTGGAACTCTGGATCATGAAGTCCAATGATTTACACTCAACTGAGTATATTAATTAAATTGTAACTAATGATTCTTGTTACACAGGTGTGGGTGCTTTCAAAGATCAAATAAAATAAGTGTTAATACTCAAAAAGATAATAACATATAAAATGTTATAAAACAAATATCATATAAGACCCTAAAATAGAAAACAGTAATCAATTGGGGCCTGTTTATATTTGCATTAAGTCATTAAACTAAATCTATTTCCTTTTTTGATAGGATACGGTTCTCACAGATCAGATATAGCACATATGGCCCCTGTGAAAGCCTCATAGTCTTTCTTTATGAACTAGCTGCAGAAATATGGGCTGGCATATAACACATTTACAGAGGTTTTAGTTCACTGAAACAGCTGTATGCGGGATGTGTTGATGAATTAATATTAGCTTTGGGGAGAATCTAGTAGTATAACAAAGGGCTATGTGATTGTTCATGTTCCATTTAATGTATATATTTTTATCAATGCCTTCACTATAGAACACTTGAACACAGGAAGGGGAACATCACACACTGGGGCCTGTCATGGGGTGGGGGGAGGGGGAGGGATAGCATTAGGAGATATACCTAATGTAAATGATGAGTTAATGGGTGCAGCACACCAATATGGCACATATATACATATGTAATAAACCTGCACGTTGTACACATGTGCCCTAGAACTTAAAGTATAATAAAAAAAGAGAAAGTACTCAATACATATTGAAAAAGAAAATGAACAATTTATATAAAATATGAGCAGTATGCTTATTGGATAATGACAGCTGAAGAGGTAGATATTCAGAATGAGATTTTTAGGTTAGAATAGAGGGGGAGATTAACCAGGTACAACTTTACAGGGATAGAAGCAAAGTCATGTCTATAGTGGAAAGAAATATTGATGTAAATATCAAGCAGTAGCTTGACAGCAGTACCTGTAAGGAAGGCTAGGGGATGGAGGTAGTATGTGACTCAGCTTCTACAACTATTAACTTGCAGGGACTACAGATTACTTACATTCTAATCTTTAGGAATTAGCCTGGTATCTGGGCATGAAGAGCACTCATCAAAGGTTTGTTGAAGGTGGGAGATTGTATTTTCCAACCAAGTGTGATCACAACGTCTTCCACAAGCTCTTCTATCACGTGAAGCTATCAAGCAATGGAGTCTACCTCTCATCCTCCTTTAACAGGGGCAAGCATAATGACTGCTTTGAGCAATGAAATACAGCCAAAATAATACTGTGGCCCTTAAATGCTCTCAAAGCTTCTGTTTCCTCCTCTTTAGAAGTCAGCTGCCATGTTAGAAGTGTGACTACTTTGGGATTCTCAAGCTATTAAAAGTCCAAGCCACTGATCATGAGGTCAGGGGTTCGAGACCAGCCTGGCCAACATGGTGAAACCCCGTCTCTACAAAAATACAAACATGAGCCAGGCATGATGGCAGCTGGCTGTAATCCCAGCTACTTGCGAGGCTGAAGCAGGAGAATCACTGGAACACGGGAGGCAGAGGTTGCAGCGAGCCGAGATCACGTCATTGCACTCCAGCCTGGGCGACAGAGCAAGACTCCGTAAAAAAAAAAAAAAAAAAAAAAAGTCCAAGCCAAGTGGCAATTTCCTAGGAGACTGAGAGCACATGTGGAGGCAGTGGGGGAAAGAATGGCTGAGGTGAGTGAAGAGGCCACCCCACGTGAGCTTTCAGATGGTTCTAGTCCCACTGCTGTCTAACTTGCAACCACTTGGGAGATTCCAATCAACAACTATGATAAGGCCAGTCAAACCACAAAACGATGAAATACACTAATAAGCTGCTGGCTTAAGTCATTCATTTTGGGAGTATATTTCAATGTAGAAATAGATAAACGAAACACTGAATGGCTGAGAGATTCTAGATGTAATTAGATTCTAGATGAGTATTGATGTAGATGGCATCCATTTGCAATCTCTATTTCTAGGAAACAGAAGAAAAATGGGAAAGAAAATATGCTCATTTCATTAAACCGTAGAGTGCTTTTTAGTCCATTTTTCCTGCTATATATAATGGAATACCACAGACTGGGTAATTTATAATGAACAGAAATTTATTGACTCACATTTCTGGAGGCTGGAAAATCCACAATTGAGGGGCCGGCATCTGACAAAGGCCTTCTTGCTGTGCTATGACATGAAGACACCACATGGAGAAAGAGCAAAGAGAGGGAAGAGGGGGGGAATGGAGGGGGAAGGGGAGTGGGAGGGGGAGAGGAAGACGGAAATGGAGAGGGAGACCTGCTTCTGCATAACAGCACTAGCTCATTCACGAAGGCAGAGCCCTCATGATCTAAGCACCTCTTAAAGGCCCCACCTCCCAATATCATCACAATGACAGTGACATTTCAACATGAGTTTTGGAGGGACAAACATTGGAAGGGTAGCAGCTTTTACACAGAAGACTGAGTAAAATTAGTTCGCTTTACCCCACAGGCAGAACTGAGAGCAGGAATGAAATTTTCTGGGAAGCCCCTGCCCTTTAGAAGAGATATTGTAACCTTGTAGTGACTGGTGTTATCACTCCTGAAACCAGCTGCTTTGCCAGTCTGTGAATTACACAGTCAGGATACTTGCACCTAGTGAAAGCTTAAAGGGCCATCCACCTGGAATGAAGCAGGAAGGAGTCATGTTTAGGCGAGGGTTGTTGGCGGGTGGAGGTGTGGAAAGGTTGACGCAAGGTATAAAAATAACACTGGTTAACTCTAGAAAGAGTGTGTTTACATTCGAGTTTCAAAGGGCATTGATCTTACCTCACAATGTTAGCATATTAACTATGGAGAGATTATAATGACATCTTGTGGAAACTACATTTCTGTTGATTAACTTATGTGAAGCCTAAAACTTACTTTGTGCATTAAAGAATTAAGCCAATTACCTAACAAATTTAGACTTTTCTGTACTTTCATTTATTTTTTAACAGAAAATGTAGTGTAGACTAATTGTTTACAAATGTCACACATTTGTAAACCCAGGAAGCTTCTTTAAAAAATCCTAATGTCCAGGCTATTCTGTGTAATAATAAAGTCAAAAACTTTAAAAATTTATAGTAAAAATAAAAATCCAGAAAGGGTGTTGTTAAAAATAATCCACAAGCCTGTAGAGAAGGTCTTGAAGGCAACAATTATGACCACATTAGAGAAATGCAGTCATGAAAACAAGACCCACAGCCATTTTAATTCTGGAAGTTTCTCTGTTCTAAAGACTGTGTGATTTAGAGGGACTAGAGTTTGTTTGTAACAAGAAACAAGTGGAGGCCACAGCTACAGGCAAATGCATTGGACTAAATGGCCAGGTGTTTATTCATTTTACCTCTATGTTGTATTTTCTATATCTGCTAGTGAAGATTATTGGCGTTACCACTTGAGAGACTCTGAGGGTCAATGTTTTAGTGTTTTTGATTTCTTTGCAGCACTGAATGTAGGCATTGTTATATTCATGGAACATGTAGAAACACGTGCTTCATTAACTAACTGGAGACTCAGTCTACTGAATTTTTTTAGTTGTTGTTCATGATAGTTTAAAATATAATGGCTTCTAATGACTTTTAGCGTTAGCTATGCTATTCAATCCTTTGTTCCCCACACTAAAGCACTTTCAAAGATTGCTTTATATTGCATTTAAAAGCTTGGTTACCTAAGTTCTTAACAAAATATTTCTGTAAGTTAGCATTTTTGTTGTTGATGCTGAGATAATAATGCCCATGCATGCCTAAACCGTGGTTTCTTTAGCTGAGAGCAAGTCCAATAGCTTTTATAATACTTCAAGACCTATACACACTTTCGTAGTTATAAATGAACATGATAGAAAAGTTATTTATTTGAGACAGGTCTAATAGTTGAAGATTTTTAAAAAATAGTAGTGTTTTAAGGGTAATATTGCCTTGGCATTGATTCTCTGTTCAATATTTTGAAGAGTAAAATATGATAATTCATGTTACAAATTAAGAGAAGCTAAACCCACTATAAATGACAAGGTAATTTAAAAATGACTTATTTCAGTAATAAAACAGGTTTTGTCCATCTCTTCTATAGTTTAGTCTTATCTGAGAACTCATCTATTTTGCTTTACTGTACTGACTGGATGAGCTATTGATGAAGAAATTGGGAAACTTTTGAAATCACCAACTTTTATGTGTCTTATGTCAAGAGTCAGCTTCCATTGTCTTCCAAGAATTATGGTACACTTCAAAAGTCAGAGCTAGATAGATTCTTTTGTGAATGGAGGAACTATCCCAAGATTAGCTTGTGACTGTGATGTTTATGTGCTTCTTGATTCCATTGAATGCCATCATTAGCTTAAATACTGTTTGTTGGAGCCAATGAATAAACTTAAATGACTCTAGTATTAGTAGAATATAGAAAGGAATAATAGATATTAGCCTAAATAGCTTCAGAAGAATGAATCCTTTGCCCAGAGACAACAGATAAGTAGTCTGCACTGCTTCCTGAGTGGGCACCGTGTGTTCATCAATGCTTTCCTGAAGTTTATTTGAAAACTCTACATCTTTAATTGGTTGCTTTGTTAATACACTAATAATACCCATTGTATTAGCACCCATACATGTCATTAGTTTATTAAAGTGACATCATTACCATGGAATAACATGATTTATATTTTTTCAAAACAGTCTTTTTAAAGACATGGAACTAATATTGAATGCATTTCTTGAAAGCGCTATGAAGACAGTAACGGGTAGCACTTTATAAGTTTTAACATTTCTGGAACAGGATAGAATTCGCTGATATTTACTCTGTGCTTCCCATTCAGTGTTCCTGTTATACATTTCCAGCATTTGATTCTTTTAACATTTTATTTCACTTAACTGCTAAGATGCCCTGCCCCAGTGCTGAAAGTCGAGCCTGCCCGTCTACATGTAAATGGATAACATTTGTGTTTGTTGGAATGAATAAAAAAAGGTTAATTGGTTATGCAATCACATTAAAGTATCTATGGTAAGTTTGAACTTAACCAAGAGGCTGGACAGAAACTATAGGGCCAAAATTTGGTACGACATATAGAAAACTTGTGAATTTTTGTTTGTAATAAGACCCTAGGCATCAACAACACTATGAATCTGTTGAATCAAGTTTAGCCTAACTGCCTCCTTACATATTTTCTGTTCAGCCTAAAGGTTTCTCTGTACATAGTGAACTATAATCTAAAGTGAGGTGTAAACAGATTGTAACCTACTTTTGTGCCAATTGCTGAGTTTTGGTCAATCAAAGGGGGCCAGCTGTTCAAACCACATTCAAATAAGGCAAACACTGAGCTGTAACCAATCCAGCTGTTTCTGTAGCTGGTTTCCATTTTTGGTATATCACTTTCCTTTCTCTGTCCATAAATCTGCTACGACGTGGCTGTGCTGGAGTCTCTCTCAGCCTTCTCTGATTTGGGAGGCTGCCCGATTGGCGAATTGCTCTTTGCTCAGTTAAATTCTGTTGAATTTAATTTGGCTAAGGTTTTTATTTTAACACATTATAGAGGTGCAGATAAACAATGATAAGATGTCAAAACCCTTCTGGGGAACACTGGAAGCCTCTTGCTATGATTCTATGATATAATTCAAACACCATATTTTGCTGACAACTTCCTGAGTGATATTAGAAATACAGATATACTGCATTTCTGGCCAAACAACCATGACATACACTGTAGATTTGGAATGAACGCTATTAAGATAACCCATCCCTCTCTCTAGACAGGCAGGCAGCCAGCCATGTGTGTCCTCTCCTCTTCTTTATCACCAAGAGTGACTGGGAGCTAGAGCAGCAATGTTGATGGGCATTGATCTGTTTCAGAAACATCTCAAGGACTGAGAAATGACTTCGGGTGTTCCCTTTTCAAAAGATGCTATCTCATTTCCTTACTAAAGAGATGAGAAAAAGGGTGGAAATTGAGAGATGCAAGGTGAGAACTCAAATAATGTGAATTAAGTCTGAAGGAGATTTTTTTTCCCCTCCTATGAGGTATTTACTAGCTGATAATCCTGCAGTGAAAGAATATCCAACCAGTGAGAGTTAGGAAAACTATGGATTGTTGATTTGGAAGGAGACTAAAAAACTATCCCTGCCATAATTTTTTTTCATTTTACACCCCCTTAAAATAACTAAGAAAAATATTGCTTTTATAAAACACTGCAGTGAACACAGCCCTGGAATTCTGGTATTATAACAACTTTCAGGTGGAGGCATAAAGTGATATTCCAAAATGTTAAAAATCATCAATACGAGTAAAAATCTGACTTTGAATATTGGACTGCAGTGTTATTACTTCCTCTTGGTGGTGTGTTTCCAATTTTAGGGACTGTGGGGGAAAGACAAGCTGCGTACATACATGCATTCTTCCAATATCAGCCCCATTTATTTGGATGGATCTAATGATTTTACTTTCAAACTTAATGCCCCTGAGATTCCTTAATAATCTCAAATTCTATCAGAAATGCCCCCACCATCAAAACTATGTCTTATGAATTCATTTCTTTGATTTGTAGAGTGGCAGGGTACATAAAGTTAACATTTGTCACAGTGTTGCATAACACCTTCATTAGGCCAATTACAGAGAGTGGCTTGAGTGGGCAACCTGTGGGCAGTCATGGTCCCGTGTATCTTCCCACCGGCACTGCTGGGACCAGAGTGTGGGTGACACAACAAAAGGATTCCATCCAAATGTGTTAGCAGGCCCCTTCAGGTAGGCTGTGGCAGGAGAGAAGAGGAAGGATGGTTCAACAGATTATTAAGAGAATGTTTCAACATTAAAAATATGGGGCAATTATATGAACACTACATGCTACTAAAAGTAAAATATACAATAGAAATGTTCTGAGGAAGAAAAACACATTCAAATGCAAATGAAGAGAACCAAAATGAGAAAATAATGAGCCAAATAGCAAAAGTTAAAACGTGGGTATGTTTGTCTGGCAATAAATCTCTTCTCCATTTGAAAAACAACTAAATGTCTCTATTCCATTATATTAGATTTAAAAATTCTTAGAGTTTAAGGAGTAGTTTTTTTAATAAAGTCATATACACATCCAAGCATAATAATTTACTATTCACTACAGTGATTTCAGCATAGTGTGTTATATTCAGTATATATGTAAATGCCTCAAGAACATGATCATGATGCTGATTAAACTCCTCAGTAAAACATTCTCTCAATACAAACTTTGCTTTTCTATCGTTCGGATTTTGTTTAGGGAGAAAATTTCAACAAGCCTGCCACATAGACAAACTTCGAAGACAAAGACTTTTTTGAAATAGAAAGTTACAGAGTTTCTCTTTTAAAAGTTCCTTGTGTTTATACATCTTTGGGTGTTGCTCTTCCTTCATTATCAGAGACAGCAGTGCCTCAAGTCTAGTGTCAGAGGCATCTGTCTGCAGCCGAAGCACTTTGTCAAAGTCAGGAGGGCTTAATAAGGCTCGATTTTCACTGAATGCATTTGTTAGGCTGTTGAATGTTAAATCGCAAGCTGAATCATTGTGCAATTGCTTTCTTTTCTGTCTTTTCTTTCTTTTTCTGGCCAAGTCAGAAATGGCTCAGCAGAGACAAGCTCTGAGTTATCCATTAGTGGATTAATGAATGACAATTTGTACTAAAACTAATCTCTTTTTTCCTTTCAAAATGAAGCTCATCTTCCTCAATGTGTTTTTTCCATGAGGTGCATGAAATTATCAACATGTTACCAAGAAGATGAATTCTGTGTGTGACCCGTCAGCATCGTCGATACGTAGCAGTGTTATGGCAGAGCTCCAGCATAAAGCCACAGCATGACACCAGGGTTGGAGAGGACCTAATACCTGCAGTCTTGGGCAGCCAGGGGATTTGTTGCTTTACATCAATTTGCTCAAATATAGAACACATACATTTACCATTTCCCATAGATATATCAGCAGCTCCTTTCCCAGGGATGGTTGAAAACCTTTGGCTCTGTTTTGCTGTGTCTGCTTTCTAAACCTTCTACCCTTCTTTAACTTGCTGACTACCCATTTGGATGCTGGCTGACTGATTTCTCAATGAACCTCCTCTTCAAATTGGGCTTTCACAAATTGAATATACTCTCTGTGGTGGGTAGTATATTGTCCACAGGCATCTGCAAGTGAGGTAGAAGGCAGCTTATTGAATATACTCTCTGTGATGAGTAGTATATTGTCCACAGGCATCCGCAAGGGAGGGAGAAGGTAGCATATTAGATATACTCTCTGTGGTGGGTAGTATTGTCCACAGGTATCCACAAGTGTGGGAGAAAGCAGCATACTGAATATACTCTCTGTGGTGGGTAGTATATTGTCCACAGGCATCCACAAGTGAGGGAGAAGGTAGCATATTGAATATACTCTCTGTGGTTGGTAGTATTGTCCATGGGCATCCACAAGTGAGAGAGAAAGCAGCATATTGAATATACTCTCTGTGGTGGGTAGTATTGTCCACGGGCATCCACAAGTGAGGGAGAAGGTAGCACATTGAATATGCTCTCTGTGGTGGGTAGTATATTGTCCACGGGCATCCACAAGTGAGGGAGAAGGCAGCATATTGAATATACTCTCTGTGGTGGGTAGTATTGTCCACAGGCATCCACAAGTGAGGGAGAAGGTAGCATATTGAATATACTCTCTGTGGTGGGTAGTATTGTCCATGGGCATCCACAAGTGAGGGAGAAGGTAGTGAGAGGTGACAGCGTGCTGGCAGCCCTCACTCGCTCTTGGTGCCTCCTCAGCCTTGGCGCCCACTCTAGCCACACTTGAGGAGCCCTTCAGCCCGCTGCTGCACTATGGGAGCCCCTTTCTGGGCTGGCCGAGGCCAGAGCCGGAGCCAGCTCCCTCAGCTTGCAGGAAGTGTGGAGGGAGAGGCGGGGGCGGGAACTGGGGCTGTACACTGTGCTTGTGGGCCAGCGCGAATTCTGGGTTGGCATGGGCTAGGCAGGCCCCCCACTCGGAGTGGCCAGCTGGCATCACCAGCCCCGGGCAGTGAGGGGCTTAGCACCCAGGCCAGCAGCTGTGGAGGGTGCGTCCAGTCCCCCAGCAGTGCTGGCCCACCAGCATTGCACTCGAATTCTCGTTGGGCCTCAGCTGCCTCCCCATGGGGCAAGGCTCGGGACCAGCAGCCCGCCATGCCTGAGCCTCCCCCCTGCCATGGGCTCCTGTGCAGCCCGAGCCTCCCTGACAAGTGCCACCCCCTGCTCCACAGCGCCCAGTCTCAACAACCACCCAAGGGCTGAGGAATGCGGGGGCATGGTGTGGGACTGGCGGGCAGCTCCACCTGCAGCCCCAGCACGGGATCCACTAGGTGAAACCAGCTGGGCTCCTGAGTGTAGTGGGGACTTGGAAAACTTTTATGTCTAGCTGAGGGATTGTAAATGCACCAATCAGCACTCTGTATCTAGCTCAAGGTTTGTAAACACACCAATCAGCGCTCTGTGTCTAGCTCAAGGTTTGTAAATGCACCAATCAGCACTCTATATCTAGCTAATCTGGTGGGGACTTGGAGAACCTTTATGTCTAGCTAAGGGATTGTAAATGCACCAATCAGCACTCTGTGTCTAGCTCAAGGTTTGTGAACACACCAATCAACGCCCTGTGTCTAGCTCAAGGTTTGTGAATGCACCAATCAGTGCTCTGTGTCTAGCTAATCTAGTGGGGACTTGGAGAACTTTTGTGTCTAGCTCAGGGATTGCAAATGCACCAATCAGCACCCTGTCAAAGTGGGCCAACCAGCTCTCTGTAAAACAGATCAATCAGCTGTCTGTAAAATGGACCAATCAGCAGGATGTGGGTGGAGCCAGATAAAGGAATAAAAGCAGGCTGCCCAACCTGCTGGGGTCTGCTTCCACACTGTGGAAGCTTTGTTCTTTCGCTCTTTGCAATAACTCTTGCTGCTGCTCACTGTTTGGGGGCACACTGCCTTTATGAGCTGTAACACTCACTGCGAAGGTCTCCAGCTTCTCTCCTGAGGCCAGTGAGATCAAGAACCCACCAGGAGGAATGAACAACTGCAGATGCACCACCTTAAGAGCTGTAACACTCACCGTGAAGGTCTGCAGCTTCACTCCTGAAGCCAGTAAGACCATGAACCCACCAGAAGGAAGAAACTCAGAACACATCCGAGCATCAGAAGGAACAAACTCTGGACACGCTGCCTTTAAGAACTGTAACTCTCACCGCGGGGGTCCACGGCTTCATTCTTGAAGTCAGTGAGACCAAGAACCCACCAATTCTGGACACAGTAGCGTATTGAATATACTTTCTGTGGTTGGTAGTATTGTCCAGGGGCACCCACAAGTGAGGGAGAAGGTAGCATATTGAATATACTCTCTGTGGTGGGTAGTATATTCTCCACAGGCAACCGCAAGTGAGGGAGAAGGTAGCATATTGAATATACTTTCTGTGGTTGGTAGTGTTGTCCATAGGCATCCACAAGTGAGAGAGAAGGCAGCATATCGAATATACTCTCTGTGGTTGGTAGTATTGTCCACGGGCATCTGCAAGTGAGGGAGAAGGTAGCATATTGAATATACTCTCTGTGGTTGGTAGTGTTGTCCATGGGCATCCACAAGTGAGGGAGAAGGTAGCATATTGAATATACTCTCTGATTGGTAATATTGTCCATGGGCATCCAAAAGTGAGGGAGAAGGCAGCATATTGAATATCCTCTCTGTGGTGGGTAGTATTGTCCATGGGCATCCACAAGTGAGGGAGAAGGTAGCATATTGAATATACTCTCTGTGGTGGGTAGTATATTGTCCACAGGCATCCACAAGTGAGAGAGAAGGCAGCATATTGAATATACTCTCTGTGGTGGGTAGTATTGTCCATGGGCATCAGCAAGTGAGGGAGAAGGTAGCATATTGAATATACTTTCTGATGGGTAGTATTGTCCACAGGCATCCACAAGTGAGGGAGAAGGTAGCATACTGAATATACTGTTTGTGGTGGGTAAGCATCCACATGAGCGATTTACTTCCCATAGAAATATTTTAGGAGGGAAGTTGTTGGGGTTTTTGAAATAGTGTTTATGTTTTAGTGCATGCCCTTTAACGTATCCCTCCTAGCAAAAATAAAATATAAAATAAAGTAAAATAAAATGTATAGAGATATATAGTCTCCATCAATGAACATGTAATTTGTGGTTAATAAGTTGTTACTACAAATAAGAAAAAGTTGAGTAGTTTTAATGGTCCTAGTTCATATACTGTGGTGAGCAAGGGATAGAAGTTGAAGATCCTTTGAACAAAGCAGTGTTCTTCTTGTGTAGCCTCATCCTGGTGCTTACAGAAACCAAGCTTTCTTGATGAAGCTTCCTTTTAAGTGGGCATGGGAGAAGCAGGGCAGCTTACAGCTCTTCCTGAGCTGCAGCATCTGGTTGGGGACAGATTCTCGGCCTTCTGGAGTCCCTGTTGGATGCTGGCTCTTTATTCTCAACACAGTCCCTGGTCACCCCACCTGTGTTCCCCAGAATCCAGCTTTTAGTCTTGGTAACTTCACTCTTCCCAAAGACAGAATCAGCTGTGGCTCCCCAGAGCAAGCTGACTTGCTTCTTAGAAACCCCAGAAATAAACAGTCTTTGAATCCCAAAATGGTGTACTTGGAGAGGCCTATAGCATTCAAATTTCATTCAAATCCAGAGCTTAAAGGAGTCTAGGTTACCCAGAAGCAGATGACAAACAGGAAAAACTGCTCTGTGAGCTGGTTATGCAAATATTCTTTCAGAAATATGGATTTTCTGGAATGAAGGAAGAGGATGACGGAATTAAGTCACGCGTGTGGTTAGCCCTGATTGCTAAGGGGAGGCATTCTCTGATATATAAATGACTTCCTGTCAAGGGAAAAATCAGTGTCTTCCAGGGAGGGAGGAGGCGGGAAGTCCCAGTCTAGCAAAGACCACAGCTTGTGCCTGTAGCTGTTTTTAGTTCTCTGAGCCTTTATTTTGCTCAATTCTAACACCAGTGTTAGCCACCCGCTAACCCCACTCTTAGCCACCCACTAACCCCACTCTTAGCCACCAGCTGCAGTCTTCCTAGGGGAAGGGCTCCTCTTCCTATGGGTTGGGTGAGTAACCACAGTGGGCTCCTGATTCTAAGCTGCCCCTCATTCCTGTGTTGTCTCCACCATTTTCTTCCTCAGCCTGGAAGTTGACACTTGTAATTTGGCCTTAGGCCCTCATTAGGAGTAGCTCACCTGGGGCCATGGACCACAGCTAAGCCCAGGGATAGAACTGTACTTTCAGGTAATAGGTTTTAATTGTAATCCTATGTATTTTATTTTATTTATTTTACACACTGATAAAAATTGCTCTAAGAAAGATTCTATTGACTTCCTCAGACTAACAAAAGTGCTCACGGCCCAGAAAAGGTTGCTTCTTCCTGGCAGTGGACCTGCTACCACTGCTTCAGTGACTCTGGTGTCCTTCCACCCCGGGACCAGGTTTCATTCATAACAAACCTGTGCCTTTGTCAGCACAGGTTTGTAGCCCGGATGACATCTGCCATCCTCCACAATGGAGCTCAAATGCCACTAAAACGCTTATTTCCAGACTTTGTCCGTATTTCATTTTTACCCGTTGTTGTCATGTTCCTTTTTTCATCAATAATGAAAAGTCCTGGGCCCTTGTGTCCTGAGTCCTATCTAATTCATCTTTGCATCCCAGCCGTTGTCTAACAGAAATGAGATTTTCAATCAAAGTTTGATGAATGTTTGAATGATGATGAATCTTGTGGCACAAGAGCCTGCTTTCCTTTCTTCCTATCAGGGCACCAGTGGCCCTGCAGCTGCAGGTGCCACCTCCAGCCAAGCTGTGTTTCTGGGTACCCCTGGAAGTTCCTGGTGGGCCCAAGTAAGGTAAGACAGAGAAGAAAATAATGGCATGGGAGAAAAAGAAGAAGAAAGGAGGAGATAGAGAAACAGGAAAGAGAGAAGAAAAGGAAGAGAGGAAGAAATTGTGGAGTGGAGGGCTGCCTGTTCCCCACCTCAGGGACATAAGTAAGCTGCCTGTACAGGTTCACAGAAAAATGGATTTGATTCCAGAGCCCTTCCTCATTGTGTATATTTGCACTATCATGTTGTGTAGTTTTTAAGAACCCATAAAGAAAAGCAAAACCTTGTGGGCCTGTAATGATCTCTACAGAATGTCAGATAAAAAGATGAGTTCAATTCTACTATATTTAAAAAGCCAGCAGGATGCAGTGGCTCACATCTGTATTCCCAACACTTTGGGAGTTCTCTTGAGCCCAGGAGTTCAAGGCTGCTGTGAGCCATGATTTCACCACTGCACTCCAGTGCAGATGACAGAGAGAGACCTTCTTATCTCTTAAACAACCAAAAAGCCATCAACATAAATGTGTTAACAGTGTGGTGTGGTCCATACCATCCTCTCTCTCTCTCTGAGATGTCTCTACATTCCAGTGGAGAGGGAAAATGAAATCTGTTGTCAGCTAGGTCTGGGACTGGTCTTCCCCAGAGGCAGGATGGCTATTTTGGCATAATTTAGACATTGACAGAAAGCTGATTTGGCCCCCTGAATATCTAGAGTTTTCTCTCTAGTCTGATATTATGCCAATTATGGTATACTATGACAAGTTCTTTTGGGTCTCAGAGTCACCTGCTAGTACCTGGAGGAACATATTAAGCCTCTATCAGCCCATCTCATCACACCTAGTGCCTGGGTGTATGCCGGCGCGTCCTGTAGAATAGGTATCAGCCCATCTCATCACACCTAGTGCCTGGGTGTATGCTGGTGGGTCCTATAGAATAGGTATCAGCCCATCTCATCACACCTAGTGCCTGGGTGTATGCCGGTGGGTCCTATAGAATAGGTATAGAACAGGGTTTTGGTTTTTGTTTATTTTATGAGGGGCTCTGGAGTAGGAGAGCCGGAGCATGGGGAGATGCTATCAAGGACAGCTCAGTGCCATAGGGTGAGAAAGCCTATGCCACCAAGTGATGCTGTGTGTCTCCTGAAGTCATAAGCGACAAGGTTTATGGGGAAACAGAGGAAATCACTCAACTAAATATCATCTTCAATTTCCCCTAATTTCTGAAGTTTGGGAAATGCTGAGACCCATGACTTTTCAAATTACACATGGTCTTTTTAAGTTAAAAAAGAGAAGTGGGTCAATGAATTAGAAGGGAAAAATAAGACAGTCTTCTCCCTTCTTTTATGTGGCAGGCAGGGGTGGCAGGGAGTTACTTTTGTAACTCAAAAGGCTTCTGACTTTTTAAAAGGAAATTGTTGTCATTGTTAATCAGGGCAGGGTCTTCTTGCCCTTTCTTGTAGAATAGCTTGGGTTTGAATTTTGGCTTTAGCCTAAAGTTTCTGGGTTACGATTGCACACAGCAGGCTTGTGAGTGAGGGTGTCAAGAAGGAGGTGGGATTTTCATAATTCCACTCTCTCAGCTCTCAACTTTGTGAAAGTGCCATTACTACCAGAAGTACTTCTCTATCTGCTCAGGTCTTCCTGCTCTACAAATCTCAACAGACAATGATGAATCATCCCTGAAGACTGCTCCGCATCATACATTTATCTGTGTTTCTCAGTCCTGGGTTGACATTTTCCTTCTCTCTCTCTGTCCCAGGATGTCTCAAGCTCAGCACTATTGACACTTTTGGTTGCATAATTCCTCATCACAGGGGGCTTTCCTGTGTCTTGTAGGATATTTTAACAGCATCTGGACTTACATAAAGCACAAAAAGGGCCTGAAGCTCTGAAGGTTGGGGAAAGCACACTCAAAATCCAGAGCCTGGTGAGTGAGGCTCAGGCCTTCCCTGAGTCTTTGTCCACAATATCAAGAAACCGCAATGAAGACTCAAAAACTATGGAATATCTGCTGTGACATCTGCCTCTGAATTGTTAGATATTAGCAAAATAATATGGCTTTTGCTGGCACCTCAGATGCTGGTGGGCTATCATGTGGAATGATTATGAATTTCTGTAAAGAGCCAAGCCAGCTGAGGCTTGGTGGGTGGACTGTTAGGAAGCGTGGCTGGGTCCATTAGCCGGGTATTTCAGTAGACAAAGCTCTGGGATGTGACACTGAAGTCAGCAGGCCCAGGAAGCTCACCACACGTCTTGAAACTGCAGCCTGTGGCACAAAAGTAAAATGGGAATATATTAGTCTTTTGGGAGCTAATCTCCCAGTTGAAATGCAATAGAACTTACAGCAAGTGACAACTTTCTAAATTATTTTCTTATGCCTCATGCCGTTCTTTTGTCTCTATTTTTAGTGTTTCCACCTACTAACTTCATTCTTTCTCCCGCTATTTCTAATACATCGCCAATGATGTATTTTCAATAAGAATTCAATTACCTGGAGAGGCAGATGTGCTAACTGGCAATCTGAGGGTTTTTCTGCAAGTTGATTGCAAAGCTGACTCAAGGTTCTAGCCCTGCTGCTGTCAGGAGAGACTCACTGTCAACAAGCTGTTGAAAATGAAACTTCATAATGAGGGAGAATGTATGGAACATCAAGTAATCTCCTTGTTCTTACCAATTGCCTCATTTAATTGGCACTGTTTTATTGAATTTTTAATAAAGTGAAGTGAGATTTTAATGTAATCCCATCTACTTTAGACCTAATTCAACATATTAATTTATTATGAATCTTTGTTTTTTATGAAGTTATGCATTGAAAAGTTTCCCAAATTGCCAGTTATTTGTAAACTTTAAAAAACTTCTCCAAAATAGTTTTGTTATTTGTAATAGTGCAAAAAGCAACGCAAAACCACACAAGAGCATTTTGTTGACTGTCACCGCAGTTAAGGTACTGAGTGTTGTTAAGGGAATGTATGTTTATATTTGCTAAATTTTCATGAACTTGGTAATTGAGCCATGATTATATTAACCCTTTAGATTGATAGAACTATGGCAATAACTATGTAGTCCTGTGATAGGCCTGGACATTGAAAAGGTGAGTGGCTGATTTCATTTAATTGTGTGATCTGAAGTGGGTCTCATTATAAACCATACAGCTGATTTGAGTCATACAATGTAACTTTTAGTGAAAGTTGTAAAGGTTTTCCTGAAAAAATGCTGAAGGTGCTTTTGCCTAGTAACTGTATTCTGATTATTGTATTTCAGGGCACTCAGGGAATTAGCAGCTTCTCAGATAGAACACGTAACGAGCTACCAGTATGTAAAGTCCCCACTATTTTAACAAGGAGACACTAAAACCAGAAAGACATTTCCAGTCGCCCAGATCCCAAAAAGTACATAAAAATCACCTCAGGACATTTAATGGAACCCATGAATAGCTTTCAGTAAAATGCACAATTCATGTGTCTATAATTTTCTAAAAATTTGGTTCTAAATACCTCTTAAATTTCATAAATAATATATGTTAATTTTTTAAAATATTAGACAATAAGCATAGAGAAATAAAAAGTTAACTTGTAATTTTATACCCAGAGGAAATTACTGTTGATATGTTGTTGTATAATCAGAGACATTTCTATTTTGTACAATATTGTGAAAAAAAACTTTTAAAATAAATTTTCTAGTGAATAATGTAACTAACGAGCACATTATTAGCAGCAGCATTGATTCATGGCTGCAGAGCATCTTTTGGTATGGGTCTACTAAAATGTATTTAACCAATCCTCAAAGTTGGTTATTTAATTTATTTTTAATATTTCTGCTACCATAAATAACGCTGTGCTGAGCACTTGCACTTCAGGTTTTCTGTGCTTCTTCACTGTGGTCTTACGATAAATATCTAGAGCGAAAGGGAATTTACACGGCTAAAAAATGACTCCTAGAGAACTTCAGAATCTCCCAGACAGCCTATTCAATTCTTTCTGTGGTTCAACAAATGGAATAATATTTCAACAGGCACTTCACAGAAGAGATGAACAAAATGGAAAAAAGAAAGAGAATGAAGTATGCGCTTACTCCCAAATCCAGAGCAGCAGTCTCACTGGTGCAGACACATCCCTGAGGGTAGATGTTACTTATGGGGGATCTGGCGTCAGCGGCTGTCCTGGACCCTGGCCACACTGTGCCGTCCTCATCGTTCCTGCTCCAGGAAGAGAACACTGCGGAGTTGCTGCTGGGCACATGGCCCTGGCATCGTGGCCTCCATATGTCGGTTATTTACAGGGTTTTCCCTGCTGCACTGGTTTCCTGTGGTGGCACAACAAATACTACAAATTTAGCATCCTAAAAAAAAACAGCAGTTTCCCCTCTCCAGGTGCCGGGGGCTGGAAGTGTGGAGTCAGGTCCAGCAGGGCCGTGCTCGCTCTCGAGGCTCCAGAGGAGAGCCCTTCCTTGCCTCTTCCAGATTCTGGTGGCTCAGAGCTCTGTTTGGTTATTTTTTACAGTTTCTATTTCTCTGATGATATAGTCAATCTTTCCACTCGTGTGAAGGGCACTTACCTTCATCTCACTGAGCACAATTATGCGAGCGTTGCTTCAGAGTCTTTTGGGGATAACTTTCACATTGGGTCTCCTCAGGCTTGGGATCTTCTCTCTTGAGAGCTGGTCACATTTTCCTGGTGATTTATATGTCAATTAATTTTGAATTGCATCATGGCCATTTTCGACATGATTTTGTGTAAGCTCTGGGTCTTCATTTTAAAATGTAAGTTTTATTATTATCCAGGTATGGTGAGGCCACCAAAGGAAGTCACAATTGCCATCCAAAATATAATTTGCTGTTCACAGCTCTCAAGAGGTGGGGTGTGCATCGACATACAGGGACACCACGAAAGCACAAGGGTTGGTCATGGACAGAAGGAAGGGGAGGAGAAAGTGGCAGGCACCTTCATCATGGGATCTGCAGGAAGGAATGGGCGAGGCAGCATATGCTGGCTTAGGACTGGCTAGTTTGAATGCTTTCAGCAGGCTCTGGGTTGGGGGCCACCTGAGTTGTTGTGCACCTGGCCCTGAGACGATCAGGGAAGGGGCATATGTGTTTGGTGCTCAAGAGCCAGACAGGGGAGGTGGGGGTGGGCTGACTCCAGCTTGGTTGGTTTCCCCTGAAGGCTGTGCTGACAGGTGAGTTGTTTGCTCTCTCTAGGAATCAGTTAACCCTGGGAGGGGTAGTCTGTCCCAGGTCAGCAAGGCCCCAGATGCCAAGGCATCAAGAACACAGAATATAAGAAACTAGAAGGAATGCAGCCTTGTTAAAAACCCCTTGGGGAATGTTGTTTATTTTTTCCCCGCAGGCAAATCCATGTGGCTTGGCTCAGAGGGCAAGTTCTGTCTCCCTGTGCGTGGGCGGGTCCCAAGGCCTTTGCTAAGCTGCCCTGGTGGCTCTGATTTTGTCCTGTGCACAAACAGCTGGGGGGGTGGGGACCAGGACTGTGGGGGTGCTACACACAGAGCCAGACAAGCCCATTCTGCATCTCTCTCCTCTAGGGGCTTCCCCCAACTCCCCAGCTTACAGGGGCTCCTTCTCCTGATCCTTTGGCCAGAAGGAAGGGGTTTCTTTTAAAGTCCTTGCCCTGAGGCACCACACAGATGTGGCTCTATAACTGGTGCCACCTAAAGGGAAACATGACAAGAAGAGAGAGAGAAGGAGGGAGAGGGAGAAGGAGGAAGATAGAGGGAAAGGAAGTTGGGGAGGGAGAGTAGGGAGAGAAAGGGGAGAGAAGAGAAAGGGAGGAGGGAAAAGAAGTGGGGAGGGAAAAAGAGAGGGACAGAAGAGGTGGGGAAAGAGGGGCAAGAGGAAGGAGACAGGAAAAGCGGAGCAGAGGAGGGAGGAAGAGGGGCGGGAGAGACGGGGATTGAGAGAACACACAGAATTTCTTCCCCCCATGCTTTGAAGACAGGATCCTTTTTCTTTCTGGCCACAGACACTGGATTTCTCCTGGGATTTAGCTGCTTGTGCCACCACAGCTGGCGCTCCACTGGGGAGAGCCAAAAAACAAAAAAACTAACCCCTCAAAGGAAGCACTTCCTTTATATGGACTGAATCATGTCCCCCTTGAAACTCACAAAATGAAGCCCCAGCCCCAGTATCTGAGAGTGTGACTGTATTTGGAAACAGCAGCTTTAAAGACGTGATTGAGGTAACATGAGGCCATCAGGGGCCGCAATCTGGCCTGTGCCCTGATAGGAAGTGGAGACTGGAACAGGACACACATAATGCAGGAGGCACAGAGCGAAGACGCCACCTGCAAGCCAGGGCCAGAAGCCTTGGAAGAAGCACCTGCACACCTGAATCTTGGACTCCAGTTTTCAACACCGTGAGAGAGTAAATTTCCATTGCCAGCCAGTCTGTGGCCATCTGCAATGACTCTAGCACGTTAATATACCCATCTAAGGGTTGCCTCCCCGAGTTTTTATTCTCTTCCCAGTCTGTCTGCTTTTGTGGATGTCTGGAGCTCTTGAGCAGTTGCTTTCTGATTTTGCCCAGAGCTTTCCGTTGCAATCAGCGAGAAAGAAGCTGCAGGAACTTGTTTCATCTTGACCATTCATACATATTGAACTGATGTGTTTGTTACATTCTACCGTCTCTTGAGTGTAATCAAATAAAAGAGCATCTGATGTAATAGGAAAATAGAGCAGGCTTTGCTAACCAGCTCATCCTCCCTCCGCAGACACCACACAGAACGTTGGTTCCTGGAGGCTCCAATCCATGTTGAGGATTGGCATAATGGGAACGGAATGATCTTGGGTCATAGGTTTTGCTTTTTTTTTTTTTTTTTTTTTTGCTTCTATTCAGAAAAAATTATACTTTAGAATTCTGATAAAAAATCTGAGAAATGAAATAAAGAGCATGCCTTTTAAAAAATGTTTCACAAGAACATTGCAGTTTTATTCTAGAAGATGTAGCAGGGAGATTTTGGCTTCATGTAATAGAAAGCCCAATGAGAATAAGATTAAACACTAAGGGAAATGGGTTTGCTGCATGTAAGGAAATCTAGAAGTGGGCATGGCCTGGACTGGCTAATCCGGGGGATTAGCCAACTCTCTTACCTGGGGAAAGTTGCGGATATTTTCCATGTAAATTCTCCTGGGTCCTGCAGCCTCAGTGAGAAAGTGTGCATGTGTGTACTCACATGTGTGTGTGTGTGTGTGTGTAATGTGATATGGGGGCTTTGGACAATCCATTCTCTTCTGTGCAGAGGTGAACTTTCACTTTGGAGAAACTGAACAACTATCTGAGTGAGAGCACACTCTTATCATCCTGTGTGATCAGTGGCACTTTGCTAATGATCCAAGAAGTGAGAGACAACAGGTGGAGCAGAAATTAGAGTCCACCAGGCCATATTACTCCCACTGGGGAGGGCTGCACCCAGTGATACACTGAAAAACCTGTAACACGTCACTCCCTGAAAAAGGCTGTGCTTTGTAGCATTTGTCAATTTCCGTGGTCTAAATATTGACCCACTTTTTGTTCCCAACACAATGTCCCTAAAAATGGCGATGGGAAGCTTTGCACAGCGGGCTCTTATGAGCCGGCATGAGCTGGCTCCAGCACACCACTGGTTTCCACTTGAAATAGTGAGAATATCTGGTTTTTATTGAGAACGTGGCTGTACACAGCCTAGAACAGGATTTCTCAGCCTCGCTTCTACAGGCCTTTTGGGCTGGCACATCCTCTGCTTTGAGGCCTCACTGTCCATGGTAAGATGTTTAGCAGCATCCCTGGCCTTTACCCACCATGGGCCAGTAGTATTCTCCCAGTTGTGACAACTAAAATATCTTCAAGCTTTGTCAAATGTCCCCTGTGGGCAAAATTGTGCCCGTTGGAGAACCACTGGCCTAGAAGAAGGGTGAGTTGGCTCAGTATGGAAGCTGTGTATTTGTTTTGAGGTCCTGCTAACATTTGAAGGCAAAGAGAAGGCCTGACGTTTGCTGTGGGCTTGGGCTTGATAAATGCCCGTCAAAGAATGGTCTATGCAAAGGCAGTGATTTCACATATGTCTGAATGTGGATTTATACATTTTTTTCTAGTTGGTGTGTGTCAGGTGTAGAATCCCTACATTCTATTTGCTCTATAAGGTAGTATTTTTAACAGTGATTTAAACATTTTAAACTATTGATTTTTCATAATAGTTTTTGCTCCAGTAGAAATTAGGAATTGATCAATTCTTTTTAACTTCAGGTGTGCAAAGCAATTGGCTGATTAAGCCTACAAATATAGTAGAACCCTTATATTATTTTCTGGATGAGAACTAAATGTTAAAATTTGAGAAAGGTGAGGACAAAATTCTTTATGGATCTTGGTTAGGGGTTTCAAATGTCAATCAAGATATAAATGAGATGAATGCCTTGTGGAATTAATTATTTTTATGACTGTGTTATGATATGAAAATGTTATGATAGGGAAAAATGCAAGAAACTGTTACCCCTGTAGGAATATTGACTTTGTAGCCTTGGTTAGAAGACAGGCTCTGATGGAAAAATTTGCTATGATGGATTGTGCCATGGAGACTTGACTCTCTCTACATTTATGGCACTGAAGCCACCTCTGTGGTGTGCAGTGTGGACGCACGCCACGTCTCTCAGACGAAGCACACCTGGCAGTGGGCAGGCCCTGGCTGTGCCCTGCTGCTGTGGCCTGCCCCTTCTTCCTCTAGTAGGGCGGGGACCCTCTAACCAGGCAGCTTTGGACTAGACCAGTGCTATTCAAAGAATGATCTGGAGACAGTGACCAGGAGTCCTTTGTGGACCTGGGGACCTAACATTAGGAATGATAAGTCCAGAAACTGAGCATTTAGAAACTTGTAAAGAAATTTGATGTTGCCATGTGAAGTAAAAATGTGGTCTGTTTTAGCAATTCATTTATTTTGTAGTTTTTAATAGTGTTGGTCTACAATAGATTGGGAAAAACAAAACCAAACAAGAAACCAACCAACCTCCTCCAAATCTGGTTCTTTTCCTCCAAATACTCAGAGAAGCACAAGAATAGACTGTTTACACCCTGGAGAGTCTTGCACAGTCTGTTTCCAGCTCATGCACCGTGAAGGCTGCTATGAGAGTAATAAACTGTGTTTCTTTCAAGGGAGGTGATGAAAATTGGAGAAGGTGGTGAGGATGCTTGATTGAAGTGAGTCCACAGCAGGCTTCACAGGGGCTGTGGAGGCCTCTGCCAGGTGCATGTCCAGCCCCCTCAGCTTCTTTGTGGACATCCTGGGCCCTTCAGGGCTCTCTCGGGGTAAGGCGTGAGACCAGATCCTCACATAACTTCCAAGAGAACTGAAACCAGGACAGGGATGCAACACACTCAAGTGTTCACTCTCCAGAACGATTTTCAGCATTTCAGGTGGAACTGAAATCTCTCGGACTCTGAGGCCTGCTCTCTTGTAACCTCTAAATTAAGTGCTAAAAGGTATACTAAATGCATTTTCAGTTTTGTTGCTATATTTGCAAGTGTCTGAAACTCTGCCTATAGTTCATAATTGTAGATAAAGAAGTAAAAAAAAAGAAAGCATTTGTTCTGTTGAAGGTAAAATATGCCCACATGTCATATGCAAAATGACATTGATGTGAGAGCCATTTCCTCTCATTTACATAAGACAAAGTTCCTTCCATGCCAAACTTCTCTAGAAACAATATCTGGAAAAGCACAGGTGAAGGAGAGGTATGACAGAAGAATCCCAAACTGGATACTGAACACAGAACTTGTTGCCCTTGTCTAGCAAGTTCAGATTGCCATAAGGAAGTCACCATGAGTGGTAGGTTAAATGGCCATTGCTACATTAAACTTTCTCTTAATATCACTTCAAACATTTAAAAATATATATTAGAAGAAATGCTACCATTTTCAATTAATTCTATTTTACTGGTTTCTCTTTCTGTTAATATAAATATGCATAGCTCTTTTCTTCAAATACAAAGCTGATTGGAAATTTCTAGGAACTAATTATCAAGAGGAAGAAGAATATTAACAATATACCTTGAAGTTTGTATTTCTTTTAGTCATAGCATTTTTAGATATTCATTTAAACATGAAAAATATTGGAACAATCTTGTTTTACCAACAAAACAACAGATTCCTAGATATAATTTTTATTTAGTCAGGCTTCTCATTTTTTTCAGTCCTCAATTTTTTTTTCTTCTGTTGTCTAAAGGACGTCTTACCATGCTGCATCCCTGTTGTCTTCAGTAAGGATGGCACCAAGTTCAAGAGACTGAAGAAGAGACCTGGAGCCAGTGAATGAGACATAGAGTTTACTGAGGGGACTTACATACAGGGCAGTCCACTGGTAGGAGGCTGGACAGCAGAAGTGCTACCATTTATAAAAAGCATGCAGTTTATACAGACTAGGTGAGTCTGCATGCTCAGGGTATGCTTAAATTAAGTTATTCCTGTCAGGTTTGTCTACCGTACCCTCCTCCCCAACAGACCCTGGAATGCCGCTCACATTCTCACCGTGTCATTCCTCCACGATTTCCCTGGGCCAGGTATGGGGAGGAACATTGCAGCCAGATCTCACAGCAGCAACACAAATTACAACAAAACAGAATAATAAATACAATAACAGTCATAACGTTTTCCCAAGTGCTTGGGAGTTGACCTTACATGCTCAGTGGCAGGCCTGCGGTGGAGAGGACAGCTCTTCGCACACCCAACAGTCTGGATTTTTTCTGGAGAGATGCTACCGTCTGCACCCAGTCGGCAAAGAGGTTTGCTGCACACCATCCAACAAGATGACACCGAGGTATTTGATTGATAAGCCTGGCCCCTGGACTTTGTGTTGACCACCCATCCTCTGTTCTCCAAGTGAGACAGCAAGGTGATTGTTGCAGTTTGTAAGCTGGAAAAACACTCGAAGTTAATGGAAAACATGTACCCTCCCGCTCTGGGATGATATTTCCAGGGGAAGATGGTAAAGGCCCGTTGTTCTTATGTTTGAGGGAGCGAAAATATTTTGCATATTACCAAGTGACTAGTGTCACACCCAGTGGGTCACCCTGCTGGCCCTTTGGTTGCCCCCTTTCCTTTGGCGCCCTTGACTTTCATCCTTGTAGCATGTACCCCTTGCCCATGCAGTTTCTTCATGTCTCCTAAGTCAGTGGCTGCTCGGGCCACTGGAGACACTGGCTGTCCTGCCTAAGGGTTCAGGAGAGACACTAGCACACCATACCACTGACTGGATGCTGGCTCTAAGATGACATCTTTCATGCCGCCAGTGAACAAAAGCTGATTTTTGGAAACTAGATAGTGCTCAGCGTAGACAGCATGCTTCCTTCTTAATTCCCAGAGGATGTCTGGCACTTTCGTCATAGTCTGGCATTGCAGAGGAGATGTGGGGATGTCTGCTCAGCATAGACAGTATACTTCATTGTTAATTCCCAGAGGATGTCTGGCATTTTCGTCGTGGGCTGGCATTGCAGAGGAGACGGGGTGGGGGTGGTGTCTCACTCATTTGGCCAGTTCCCCTTGCAGCCACAACCACCCAGCTACCATAGGGATGGCTCAATCCTCATTACTGGAGCTGCAGCGGTGCTGCCTCAGGACCGGGTGGCTTGTGGTGGACACCATTCCACTCACCTCAAATGCAGAGATACAGCACCTCATGTCCCCTAGTGGTAGAAGCCACCCGTGATCAGCTCTCCCCCTTCCTCCTGAAACTATTTCCCAGCTCCACCAGTTCCACAGTGGTGCCGCCCTGCACTGTGTCATGCTGCCATCTTTCAGGCAGGGGAGACAGTTCCACAGTGGTGCTGCCTTGTGCTGTGTCATGCTGCCATCTTTCAGGCAGGGGAGAGAGTTCCATAGTGGTGCCGCCCTGTGCTGTGTCGTGCTGCCATCTTTCAGGCAGGGGAGACAGTTCCACAGTGGTGCTGCCTTGCGCTGTCGTGCTGTCATCTTTCAGGCAGGGGAGAGTTTTGTGGGTCTACTCCCTGAGGGAGTGATTGGCCTGCCTTTATCTTGGTGGTGACCACTAGATGTGCATCGGGGGCTGGGAACCTCTATGGACTTATCTCAGTCCTTGTCCTCACTCTCCTCCCAGCGGGGCTCTCCATGGGGCCCTAGGACTTAGGGCCCCAGGATGATTGGGTCATGATAGCCCTGACTAGTAGATGTGGCAGTCAGCGACCCTTCAAATGGGCTACCCAATGATCCAGGGTCTCCATTTTGCCACCCTGTTCTCACAGGCAGGACAGTAAGTCTCTGATGTTTCAACCTGAGATAATCTTGTATCTCTTTCTGGTCATAAATTGTCTTGTACTTGATGCACCTTTGCCTGTGCTGTGAGCTGAGCCTCAGTGTCTGTTTGGAGTGTAGTCAGGAGCAGCCGCCCGTTGTGGCTGCCAAAACTTGGGCATCTAACCTTGCTTAGATAGATATGCCCCCTGCCACAGCTCTTCCAGACCTCTCAGCATTTTCAGGGGGTTATCATACTCACTCATTTGGCCTCATCCATTAAGGATAGTGGCTATAAGGCCCACATAGACATGGACAGCCAGCCCAGGGTCTCTCCCTTGGATGTCCCCTTCCCTGATCATAGGCATGGACAGCTGGCCCAGGGTTTCCTCCGTGGATCTCCCTTCCCTGATCACAGGCATGGACAGCCAGCCCAGGGTCTCCCCCGCGGATCTCCCCTTCCCTGATCATAGGCATGGACAGCCGGCCCAGGGTCTCCCCCATGGATCTCCCATTCCCTGATCATAGGCATGGACAGCCAGCCCAAGGTCTCCCCCGCGGATCTCCCCTTCCCTGATCATAGGCATGGACAGCCAGCCCAGGGTCTCCCCCATGGATCTCCCCTTCCCTGATCATAGACATGGACAGCCAGCCCAGGGTCTCCCCTGCGGATCTCCCCTTCCCTGATCATAGGCATGGACAGCTGGCCCAGGGTCTCCCCCGTGGATCTGCCTTCCCTGATGCTATCATCTTGGTATTCACGGGGTTTGCTCTGACTTACTGGCTTCCTCACCAGTTGTGCTGGATCCTTATTGGCTTTGGTAGGGATGGCACCAGGTTCAAGAGGCTGAAGAAAAGACCTGGAGCCAGTGAACAGGATACGGGGTTTATTAAGGAAACTTTCATACAGGGCCACTGAGCAGTGGCAGGCTGGACAAGAGGACCACTGTCATTTGTCAAAAGCATGCAGTTTACACAGATCTGGTGCAGGTACATTCTCAGGCTTTGCTTAAGTGATTTCCACAGGTGCATCTGCTACACATATCTCCACTTCATCATAAAAGCAGAATTGTGTTCCCCTGTCCTTTTCCCAGCTTTTTCATATATGTTAGTCGTGACATAAAATGCAAACTCTGGTCATTTTTATCCTTTTTCTGCACTTTTCCACTTATGGCTGGCTTGTCTTCAAGTCTGTTTCTTCTTCTTTCTTATGTTCAGATATTTCCATTTACTTGCTCTCTCATCGAAGTGCCCTAGAAATGGGGCCAGTAGTGGCTTCTGCACAGAGCACTGAGGTTATCTTTCTAAATTCTTCCTCTGTACTATCCTCCATAACAGCACATTAGCTTCCATTTGGGTCAAATTAACCTCAACTTATGAACTTTAATATCCACCATCATTACATCCTCTTGTTTCATTAGGCACCATCTAAACCAAGTACTTTCGAAGTAATAAACATAAAAAGTTCAAAAACTTGGAACACAGTTTTTACTATGACTATTTTGATTTAGATTCTATTATTTATGCTCATGTGAATGCCTTCTAGTAAGTTTGGCCTTCTTGAATGCAGTCATAGCTTGCACACGTATGGAATTGCTGGGTCATGTTTTATTTTGTGTGTGTTTTCCTTGCAGTTATCCAATGGGTCCTGAGAGAGTGTGTTGGAGTCTGAACTGCCATTCTCAGCAAGTGTCTGACCCTTAACCCTGAGCCAGGCAGAGTCCGGGGACTAAGGTTCCATGCAGGAATGGAGTGGGGTGGCCCATCTCATGGAGGAGGAGATGAGACAAAGGCAACAAGATGTGGTTAAAGACGGACAGGGGGTCAGAAATCAAAGAAAAAGAGAAAATCAAGTATCATCATCTCTCAAGGGTCGGGGTACCAGAAAGAAAGCCAACTTGAAGCAATGAGTATTTATTGCCAGTTATAACTACAGATAGCTGAGTGGGGAGAGAAGCGTTGGAAGGAAAATAGAAGAAGAAACCCAGAAATGTCCAGGTATGCGAAAACAAGTGCCGGCAGTCGCATTAAGAGGTTACTGGGGCCTTGACCGTGGTCAGGGAGAGAAATGGCATCAAGGCAGCTTAGAGACGCGCTGCTTGGAATTTCAGTTTGGCTTTCATGGTAATATTAGTACCTGGATTTTAACAAATACATGTGCACTTGGCACTGGGCTGATATTTATTCAAGGGCCTTAATTGATGCTAAGAAACATAATTTAAAAAACCACTCTTTTCTTTATATTTAATGATTTTAGTAGTAGTTATGATACCAGTAAAATATTAATGTTTATTCAGCTCTCCTTTGTGCTGGCATATCCAGGTTTTCATCCACTGTGGCTGACTGAAAAGCATGGCCATGCTATTTTGTAGCTTTCCTATCAGGGCATGATCTATTTCTCCACCCCTTCACTCTGGGCTGAACTTGTGATTCACGGTGACTAACAGAATGCGGCGAAAGACCCCCAAGAGGCCTTGCCTCTTCTGCCTTCACTTTCCTGGGACGTCGCTGCCTTCATGAGAGGAAGTCAATGATCCTCTTTGAGATTGAAAGACGACCTGGAAAGGAGGAGCTCTTGCGGTTCACCCAGCTGAGCTCAGCCTAATCCAACACAGCTGAACCCATGCAAGATCAGCAAAAGCACCTCTTGGCCCACCCAGAGAGCTGTGAGAAATGTAAGTCAGTCCGATTTGGGGTACCTTGTCTGGCAGTACTGAATAACTAATGAACCTTCAATTTTAACAAGCCTGCCCTTTGGCACACACACTCACCCGCACACTGATTCAAACAACAAACTATGCGAGGCCCAGGACGTGACCAGGTGGCATGTCAGTAAATAGCTGTTTCCAGGCCCTTTATGAACTTTTCAATACTCACTAGAACTGCACAAAAATTGTGCTATTGCTGCATAAAGATTGGCTATGACCGTTTTTTGTGGAGAGACAATTTCACATCTTGAAAAGATATAGTTTTTACCCAAATCTGGGATTCCACACCCAAGACATGGCTGCTCAGAAACAATTGTGCTGAAGAGATTGATTGCCTCTTGGTTGTTATAGGCTCAGGGGAGGAAAGATCTGGGTTTGAATCACTGGCCCTACAATTAACAAGATGTGTAACATGGGAAAAATGCCTGACTTTCTGAATCTTCATTGCACCTCTGTAAATGGAGGCAAATAACATTAATCAATCTAGGTTATTTTGAAATACATAGTAAAATCACTCAATCTAGTGCCTACCACATACCAATTTTCAAAAACTGTAGTTTTCCTCCCCTGGTACAGTGCTTCTGTAATTGTTGTACCATTACAATCTGCACCAAAAGCAATTGGAGTTTGTTTAAAATGTGGGTATCCAGGCCCACCACACAGTGGTCAGTTATATAACTTTTATCTCTTATAATCCATTTTTCTTGATTATATTCTTTTAAAATATATGTGACACCAACTAGAATGGCTAAGATGGAAAATACAGACAGTATTAATTGTTGGCTAGGATGTGGAGCAGTTGGGACTCTCCTACTCTGCTCCTGGGGGTGTGCACTGCTGTATTTACTAAAGCTGGGCATAACTGAACCCAAGAATTCCAATCCTAGGCATATTCCCAATGGAAATGTGTGCATGTGATCACCAAAAGATAGATATTATTAAAATGTTTATAGCAGCACTCTTTGCAATAGCTCCCAACTGGAAACTACTAGGTGCCCATCAACAGCAGAGTGGACTTTTTTTGAAGCTGGGATACAATGCAGCAATGAGCATGAACAAACGACCACACGCTGCAGCACAGGTGCATCTCACAGATGCCATGTTGTAGACAAGAAGCACATACAACAGTACATACTGTACAATTACATTGACTTAAGTTTAAGAAATGGTAAAACTGGCTGGGTGTGGTGGCTCATGCCTGTAATCCCCGCACTTTGGGAGGCCGAGGTGGGCAGATCACGAAGTCAGGAGCTCGAGACCAGCCTGGCCAACATAGTGAAACCCCGTCTCTAATGAAACTACAAAAAAATTAACCGAGTGTGGTGGTACGTGCCTGTAGTCCCAACTACTCGGGAGGCTGAGGTGGGAATTGCTTGAACTCGGGAGGCAGAGTTTGCAGTGAGCCGAGATCACGCCACTGAACTCCATCCTGTTGACAGAGTGAGACTCCATCTTAAAAAAAAAAAAAAAAGGAACTGGTAAAACAATACTATGGTCTTAGAGGCTCAGAGTAGTAGCTACCCCTGTTTGGGGTAGTGACGGGAAGGGCACCAGGAAGGTTTTGGGGGTGCAGTAATGCTCTCTGTTTCTTGATCCAGGTGCTGACTAGATGGCTGTGTTTGTTTTGTGCAAGTTTGTTGAGCTGTACCACTTATAATCCATCCACATCTCTGGATGCATATTATACTAAGTAAAAAGTTTACGTTCAAATAAGAAACCATGGGACATAAAGGATACGTTTTTGCAAACTTCCTTTATGTCTCTCTAAAATCTCCCCTGCGTTCCTCTCTAGGTCCTTCAACATGAATGTTTGGAGAACTAAGAGAAAGAAACACAAACCCTGACTAACTTGAATTTAGAATTTTTTGACTTACAATAGGTTTATTGGGACGTAACCCCATCGTAGGTCAAGGAGCATCTGGACTTACAATGGTTTACCTTAGGATATTTTGAGTTTATCATGGGTTTATCAAGGTATTAAATGCATTTTGATTTATGATATTTTAGACTTATGATTAGTTTATCAGGCTGTAACCCCACTGGAAGTCTAGGAGGACCTGCATTCTAATTTAAAAAATATGCAAGCCTGTTTACATATTTATTTTATATTTCTTCACCACATCTACAAAGCAGACCACAATTAGCTTTGTAAAAAAGGAGATATGGAATCTAAATGTTCCAGGACATAGTTGTGAGAGCTGCAAAGATGAGTCGATTGATTTTGTTTGGGGTCCTCCTTCTTGCTGATGCTGGCTGACCTTGTTTACTCAGCCTCCATCCTTGGGCCTGGTCAAAGAGTATTGCCGACTAGCCTGCCTCTTCCTCATCTATACTGTCATAAGACTATCTCTTTTTTGTCCAGGTACCCCTGTTGCAGTCTTAAAGGTTGTCTTTCAAAAGTTGAAAGACACAAAACTTGATGTGATCTGGCTGCTCTAACTTGATTCCGTGTTTGTGCAGAAAAACCCTCCCCACCATTCTCGTCTCCCAAAAAAGCATTCATTAAGGGTTTGAACGGGATGGAAATAATTAATCTCACCTATTTGCTCAATGTGTTGCCCAGGCTGCAACTCCAGTCTATGAATGTCTCATCTGCCCATTCCCAGCGATTCGAAAACGAGTTTTAAACAGTAGAACCATTAATTTGGTGACCTTTTAGGCACCCGACACCAGCCACCTGGAATCTCTCTGTCAGTTCACAGTGTGTATTTTTTTTTTTTTCTTTTTGCTCACAAAGCAGAAAAGTTTGCATGAGCTGGCGGGGGTGAGTAGGGGTGAACGGAATCAACATTTGTTGAAGTGTTCATATGTGTTTTAATGACATTGTGTAAATTATTCTTTGTAACCCTCACAGTATCCTGAAGGGAAGATAAAAGCATTTTCATTTTACAAATTAAAAGAATGACCTGTGAGGCAGGCTCACTGTGAGCGGTGACTGGCGTGCCTGAGTCTGTGGAGGGAGAGCACACTCCCAGGCATCAACTCACATGACGCAGATTTGATACTTGTGGATAGGCAGCAAGGAACAACAGGAGTTTGTGGGAGCTGCTTCCTCGAGACTCAGAAAGCTGCCGGGGTGGATGGAGCTTTGACTGTGTGTGCCCCCGTTGTGCTGTAGATGAGGGACCCTGAAAAGCAGCCCACTCTGGGTTTTACACCACGGGGGAACATGATGCAAGGAGCTCCAGAATTGAAGGACGTCCCGTTTCTAGGGGAGGGTGGGAACAGAGCCTGAGAATTCCAGCCTGCTCACCCTTATCTCAGAGTGTTGCATTCCCAGGACATCTTCCAAGGCCACCTGGAGAGCTGTCCTTCAGTGACACACCTCAGCTTACCCAGCGTAGAAGTGAGGGGCTCAGATTCAGCATCCGCAGCTATCCCCAAATGCCGTGATTATTATTCCACCATCCAAGGCTCACAGTGAGTTAACTGTTTTCTTTCTCCTGTCATTCAGGAGCCCAAGAGTGGTGCTTCAGCACCCTAGGAAATGTGCCAGCAAGGTCTACAGTATCAGCAACTTTACCTCTCCCTCCCAAAGCTTTCTGGAGTGCTTAGTAGAAGACAGAGGACTCTAAAGTGTGAATGTGGAATGGAAATCGAGGCCACTGGGAACGGCTGCGTCGAAGAGTAACTTGCGAACGCATAGGGATTCACAGGATAGATATTGTCTGGATATCAGGGCGAAATGTTAATTAGGGATCAAAATGTCCTTTTAAATTAGCTATGTTGAAGAGAAAGGAGAAGACCAGGAAACAGAAGAAAGATATCTGTTATGTGGTATTTTGGAATAAATATTTATAGAAAACAATGATCTGTTTGTTTAAAAACTACCGATCTAAAATGCTGCCCCGTCTCATCCCTTCTTCCTGCTTTATTTTCCTTCTCACTGTTTATTCCCTGACATGTTGTAAACTACACTTATTTATCTTGCAAATGTTTCCTACTAGAACGTAAGGCCCATGAGGGCGGACGTTTTGCCTCATTCTCTTTGGAACAGTGGACACACAGGGACTTACACAAATATCTGTTGAATGAATGAATGTACGCTTCACATTTGATGACTTACTAATGTAATGATGTCTGACCAATAGATAAATCTTTTTCCCTATTAACTGATTGGACATGTTCCTTGAAGCCATCACTGGGGGTCTGCTCTGAAGTTTATGGATCACTCAGGATGGTGGGCTCAGGGCTCAGGTGGGTCCTAGGTTGCCTTGTTAGTATCAGTCCAAGGTGTCTATCAGAGTTGCTACCAAAAAGATGATTTTCCAAGTCTTCAAAAATGAACTGTTAGGGAGGATTATGCTGGATATTTATATCAATTTCTGGACACTTTAAAGCTATGAAGACAGATATGAAAATAAAGGTTTTTTTCATTTTAGGGGGCTGAGACAAAAATAGACAATTTGAGGAAAATATAAATGTATCCATAGAGGTCATTGTTAGCACCTTTCAAAAACTTGTTTTGGTCTCCTAAAAGCATAAAGAATCTACTGTATATGGTAAAGCAGTATTCAGGGTCCAGCCAAGAAAACAGAAACAACACTAATTATTTTAGTACACAGAGATTTAAATGTGGGAAATTGACTAAATAGAATAAAAAGGGGGAACTGAGGTATTGCAGAGAGTGAAACTGCAGGGGCAGCCACCAGCTGTCTAGGGCTGAGGAACAAAGGAAAGAAGTTGGGGTTACTAGAATCCAGAAGCTGGAGGAGGGGTCCCCAGAGCTGGGGCTCAGTCCCCCAAGAAGGGGCACTGCCCAGCTGGTGCTCAGGCCTTTGAGAGGCTCATGGGGAGGGTGTCTCCGGGAGCACAAAAAGAAGCCAGGCATGGGAACTGATGTTATGGCTACTGACCGCTGCTGCCAGGGTGAAGGGCATTGCTGAGCAGCCTGGGTAGATGACAACGCCAGTAGGAACTGGTCCCTTCTCCCACCACCTGCCTCCCAGGCTCCCTCCGGTGCTCCTGACCCTGGCAGGACCAACCTGGATGCCGTTGACAAGGAGGGAAGCTTGTCAAGTCCTAATTTCAGCATCTGACCGTGACAAATTCAAAGCTGAGAAACAATAACCAAAGAACCAGAATATATGGTAATCCATTTGTAGCAACGTAACTATAGGTTCCTAAAAATCTTTAGGATGTAACTATCATAATGAGGAACTAAGTCTTTTTGGGGACAAGTAGAATGGAGTGGAAAGATAAGAGCAGAATGACAAAAATTCAAGGAAAAATTAGCATAGGGAGTGTGTGGGATTATTTTTTTTAATTTACATTTGGTAAAATAAAATGAAACAGGTTGTAAATTACAAATACTGGAGACCATATAATAATACATTTCTACATATTTATTTTTTTAAACTTTTTATTTGAGAACAATACTTACAGAAAAGTTGCAATGAAAATACAAAGAACATTTATACACTTTACCCAGATTCACTACATGTGTTAATATTATACCAATTCTTTAATTATTTTTTCTCACACATGGATTTATATGTATACTTATATACCTCTACACTTATTTGTATATGCATTTCTTTTTACATATTTGTATGTTTACAACATATAATATATACACATTCTCATATACTCATATATAACCTGCTGTCTGAGATCTAATTCATCAAATGACCCAATAATATTTTTACTAGGATTTGTTTCCCTTCAGGACGGGCTTCAGTTAAGATGAGGATTGCAGTTAGCTGTCATGCCTCTTTAGTGTCCTTTATTCTGAAACTTTTTCACAGCATTTCTTCTTACTGTTATATTAACCTTGTGAACAATATAACCCTCCCTTTTTAGAAGATGATTCCTCATTTTGGATTTGTCTGCAGTTTTCCCGTGACCAGAAACAGGCTGTGTTCCTGAATGCGATAGTACCAACTTGACGCCGCGGTAGTACCGACATGATGCTGGGTTGTTTTCAGGGCCTCGCAGCTGGGGAGATGTCAACTTGGTGTCCAGTTTCTCCATGATAAAATTACGTGTTTTCTCTTGCAATCAATAATCTGTGGGAAACATCCTAAGTTCTGAAAACTATAAAAATATCCCATGCTTCATCAAGATTTCCCCTGAAATTTGGCATCCACTGATGCTTCTTACCTGAACTAAGGCTTACTGTGATGAGTGAAAAACCACGATTCTCTCACTCCCATCTTTTCTCCATGTTTAGCAGGTCAACACCTGCTGCTCCAGTGTGAGCAAGAGCCCCCCTCCTTCCTCCTACTTTCTCCATGTTTAGCAGGTCAACACCTGGTGCTCCAGTGTGAGCAAGAGCCCCCCTCCTTCCTCCTACTAAGGTATGTCTTCGTTTAATGCCCTTTATTATCCGTAAAAGCACATGGATTCTTAATTGTTCAATGGGTAATTTAGTATGCTTTTTAAGTTCTCTTGGTGCTCAAACTGTCCCAAATTTAGCCAGCATAAGTCCCTTCAAATTTCTCCCCGTAGTTTTACAAAATGCCCCATCAATCCTTTGAACACTTCCTTAATATATGGCATAGAAAGGTATTCCAGGCTCATCTTGCAGTTTTCCTGTCCCAGCCCTGGAATTGGCTATTTCTCTCAGAAGCCCTGGTTCCTTTTAGTGGGGAAGAGTATTGACAATCTGGGTCCCAGATGTGCTTACTGCTGTTGGGGTATCTTTGCTTATAGGTATAGTCAGAGAAGTGTCCCCCTCCTGCATTACTTCTACTCTGTTCTCTCTACCCTCCTAGATAACCAACTAGATTGTTTCCTGTTTTTTTAATCTTATGTTTCTTTTTGCAAAACTATACACCTGTGTGTTTTTATCTTACATATATTTTTCTTACATGAAGGTAGCATATGCTTTCATGCATTTTCCTTTTATCCTTTAATAATAGCTCTTGGAAACTGCTCTACTTCCTTTTGCAGAGATCAACCTCATTCATTTTTATAGTTTCGAAATACTCCATTGTGTGTATGTACTGTAGTTTATTCAGCCGATCGTCTATGCTTGGACACTTCGGTAATTCCAAACGATTGCAGTAAAAGTCATGCTACAAGTTACGCCCTCATGCATGTGTACTTTAGCGTGGTTGGAAGAGGTTTTTCCAGGGAATTTCCCAGAAGTGGGGTTGCTAGAATGAGGGTAAATGGAAATGCAATATTGCTTTCTAGCCAGGCACAATGGCTCATGCCTGTAATCCCACCACTTTGGAGGGCCAAGGCGGGCTAATCACTTGAGGTTAGGAGTTCGAGACCAACATGGCCAACATGGTGAAACCCCGTCTCTACTAAAAATACAAAAAAATTTAGCCAGGCGCAGTGGCGGGCTCCTGTAACCCCAGTTACTCACAAGGCTGAGACAGCAGAATGGCTTGAATCCGAGAGGCAGAAGGGAGCTGAGATCGTGCCACTGCACTCCAGCGCAGGCAACAAGAGCAAAACTCCATGTAAAAAAATAAAATACATATATCTATAATATATATATGTGTATATATACACATGTATATACATATATATGTGTATATATACGTACATATATACACGTGTATATATGTATACATAAGTATATATGTATATGTGTATATATGCATATATGTGTGTATATATGTATGTATATATGTATGTGTGTATATATGTATTTGTGTGTGTGTGTGTGTGTGTATGCTTTCCTTCATAGGGACTGTATCGTTTTGCATTCCCACCAAGAGTGCGTGAGTGGACTTTTCCCCCTACAGTTTCACTAGTTGTATGCACTGTCAAACTTGATTTTTTTGCTCATCTGATGGGTAAGAGCCTGTATCGCAGTGTAGCTTTAATGTTCAGTTATCTTATTATGAGGGAACTTGAAAAATCTTTCCATATACTTTCAGGTTCTTTTATATGTCTGGTTGTAAATTGCCTTTTCCTATCTTTTGTTCATTCATATAGAAGTGCTGTTCATTTCCCTCTATTTTTAAAAATATTTTTTAAAAGGAGGATTAACATTTCGTGAATTTAGGTTACCAATGTTTTGTTATAGTTTATTTGTCTTTCAACTTTGCCCTGTACAACATTTTATTGTTAAATAATCAGTTACCAGTGCTTTATCACATCTGGAGTTGAGTAAGAGTCAGAAGACCTCCCCTAGACCCAGGTTAACAGGTACAGAGTTTCTGTCTGGGATGATGATAAAGTTCTGGAAACAGGTAGTGGTGGCAGTTGTAAACACTGTGAATGTACTTAATGACACTGAATTGCACACTTAAAAATGATTAAAATGGTAAAGTTTATGTTATATGCATTTTTTAAAAGGTTAAATTCAACTTTTTTCGGTACTTGTATAATTTTGTTACATTTAGACCTTTGACACTTGGGATGATATTCTTTTGAGTGGTGTAAGGAACTGATCTAATTATGTATTTTTCTAAATTACTATTCAGTTGCCTCAACTTTATTTAGTGAAAAGACCATCTTTGCTGCAGTAATTTGAGTACAACCATTAGAGTATATCAGATTTCCATTGGAGATGGATCTATTTCTTGATTTTCTATTCTATCCCATTGGCCTTTTCATACACTTAGTTTTACAGGCTTTACAGTGTATTTTAATGAGGCAAAATCTAGTTTCTATTCAAAACGTCTCCTTTTCTCCTATTTTTATTCTGAGTTTAATCAACAAAATTAAATACAAATATACTACATATATATAAATATTTATCTTTTTTCTGTTCTTATTTTTGTATTTATGGCTCACAGTGGCCTTTGTCTTTCCAAATGCTTCTTTGAGGATATTTAATTCACTTTGGAGTGTTGTGTTACAGATTTATGGTTTGTGTGCGTGTATTTTTTAAATTGGGTAACAGCAAAAATGGTTTGCTTTACCTTAATTGTTTTAGGGTAGTTCCATTTGGGTGTGGTTTGTTTTTCCTCTTTGTATCCATTTTGCATGGATTTCAGTATGAACTTTTCTATTGGTTCTGCCCCCTGAATGCACTGTTTTCTTATTGGACCATTGTGGAGAAGGATTAGTGCTTTTGTTTTGCTTCTGTCTCTGCAGGATACTCAGGTTTCACTTTTTTATTCTGTCCCTCAGGGTCTCCCTTCCCAGGGGTGCCCCTCTTTTGCTTATGTCTGACTCTCCCGTAGGTGAAACATGGGGCTACCGCTTTTGGTCCTGCACATTTACAAGCCTCTTCCCTGCCTCCAGTCCCTTGAAGTATCTGTACCCTGCACCTCCTTCTGAGGTGAGATTGTCTGTGCTTTGTCTGAGTGCATCACTTCACTCTATTTTTTTTTTCATGGAATCTTGTGGCATTGGGTGGGCAGTGGGAGCTCCAGTGGAATTAAAGGTAATATGAAGATCACAGCCCTTGGTTTCTTAGTTATGTGGAGGGTGTGGATTACGAATATGGTTGCCCTTCTCGTGGATTTTATTATTTGTTCTTGGGAGGGATAGTGAAAATCAGGCTATTGCCACATTTTTTCCTGTTACAAATCCTTAAGTTTGATTCGCATTTACTTTTATTCTCAAGGTGACTTTATGATAATGATCAGAGGTTGTATGAGTGTTGAGGGAGCAGGAAGGGAAATTTGTGGACTATTACTGGGAAAGTTAACTCTCTGTAACCTCTTCCTCCGGCAGCACATGGATCTCGCTCCCTAGGCTGGCTGGGGTGCAGTGTTGGAGTTTCACGCACATGCAGGGTCTTATACTCAAGATCCATAGAATCTAAGCACACAGCATTGCAAGGGGATCCCATGCTCCTGAACATGCTTTCTAGGTTCTTTCCAAGAAAGGACGCTAGTAACATCGTATTGGAACCTTTTCATATCTTTACAAACTTGTAGCAAATCAACCAAACTTTATTGGAAGGCCTATTGTTTCTGTACACATTCAAAGTAGTTCCTTAAAGTGTTTAGTGTTTTTTACCAGTTTATTTTCATGAAGCTTTTTTTAAACACATGTCTTAAGGATCATACCGTGTTTTTTGATGCTGCAGTTTTCTGTCTATCTAATTAGAGGACTCTTTCCAATACTCTCCCTGGTTCTGCATTTCCTCAGCCACCATGAGCACATTCTATTCTATGGTCATTGGATCGGCATTTTAAATCCTGTTTGGCAGAAAGAGAGTTTCATGTTTAGGTCCAAGATGTAATGGATCTCTCTAAAGGACAGCATGACATTTCCTGCGTAAAACAACTAAAATCCAGAATTCACTTCCTGGTCAATATCGTGGGGACTACTTAAGCAGCATGTGAGCACACACACACACACACACACACCACACACACAACAGAAAAGTGAGTGATAATCGATTTTAAGGACTAACTCTGGAGCCAGACTAACTGGGCTCTGATTACAGCTATGATTACAGCTCTGGTGGTAACTAGCTTTACGATCTTGGGCACATTATTTAACCTCTTGTCCCTCAGTTGCTTCATCTGTAAAACCGAGATAACAATTGCGATTATCTCATAAAATTATTGGAAGGAGTTAATGAATTAGTATCAGTAAAGTGATTGGAACAATTCCTGGCATATAATAAGCCCCACATATATGCTATATAAATGCTAGTTAAATGACTAGTTAAACACACAATGAAATGTAATAAAAGAAAATAAAATTAAAGATAATATATTACCAGTTGGGTAGATGGCAACAGAGAGAATGAAGACAGAGATGAATAATCAGAGATCTCTTCAACCTGGAGAGATATTCCATTATACGACATGGTGGCAACTTGAGTGGATTAATATGTATATGTGTATATATATATGTATACACACACATATATATGTATATGTGTATATATATATACACATATATGTGTATATATATATACACACATATATGTGTGTATATATATATAAATATAATTCCCACATTTAAGAAAAAAAGGGATTCAAACAGAAATCTGTACCCATTCGAATTTTGCATAAAGAGAACCATGATGAGAAGGAATTACTGTACTTTGGTGTGCTCATAAAATTATTATATATTTATAATGATTTTTTAAAATATGGACTTTAGATGACAATTTCTTAATATTGTACCTGTACAGAGACATTTGGAGAAACAAATTAAACCTTTATAGGTAACCTTAAATATCTGAATATGTATAGAGTTGAATGATGGGACAATTGAGGGAAGGGGTAGACAGACATTAGGAAAAACAAATTAAACCTTTATAGATAACCTTAAATATCTGAATACATGTCTAGTTGAATGATGGGACAATGGAGGAAAGGTTGTAGTGAGCATAGTTTGAATGATGGACAATGGAAGGAAGGGGTGTAGTGAGCATAGTCAGTTGGAATGATAGACAATGGAAGGAAGGGTGTAGTAAGCATAGTCAGTTTGAATGATGGACAATGATAGGAAGGCTGTAGCGAGCATAGTCAGTTTGAATGATAGACAATGGAAGGAAGGGTGTAGTGAGCATAGTCAGTTTGAATGATAGACAATGATAGGAAGGGTGTAGTGAGCATAGTCAGTTTGAATGATGGACAATGGAGGGAAGGGGTGTAGTGAGCAGTTTGAATGATGGACAATGGAAGGAAGGGTGTAGTGAGCATAGTCAGTTTGGATGATGGACAATGGAAGGAAGGGTGTAGTAAGCATAGTCAGCTTGCATTTGAAAGTGATGCTGAAGTCCTCGTCATTGGGATGCCAGGGGGATCTAGGTCACAGAACATACAGAAACGTTTGTGTGTAAGTGTTGTGTGCATTTGCACATTTTTCATGGGGAAAAGTCCATCTGATGATCAAAAAAGTGTGTGTCCCAGCAAAGGTGCAGAAATTATTATCATTTGATTTTCTGGTTAATAGTACGTTAAAGTATTTTAAAGACAATCTACTACTCATCATTTCAATAAGAGATAATCTAAAAATTACCCATCTTGTATGAAACAAAGAAAAGAATCAGAGAAATTAAATATACACTTACTATTCCTTAAATGTTATTTTTCTTCCTTTTATTTCTCTTCTATATTCACTGTTGCGGCATTATATTGATTTTTGTTTTCTTTTTGTAATTTGGAAAGCGGCTATGTTCACTATTATATAAACAATGCTTGAGAGTTTTCTTATGTTGTTATTAAAGTTGGTGTTCAGGTAAATTACATTATCTAATGATTTCATTTCAAGGTAAAACACAAACAGTTTTATGTCTTAAAGAGGGCCTTGGTCTGATAGGAATGAGAACCACTCTGCCATGCCCTATGTGAACAATTCTAATTGGGTAAAATCTAATACTTTGCAAACTGTCCCAAGAGAGCTTACTGATTTTAGGGCAGAAGAAAAAGTTTCTATGTAGAACTCTATGTTTGAGAGGAGGAGAGGGGCTACAGCTAAGTATAGAGAAAAAACAAGGTTCCATAATCAAGAAAGAAAAAGGTGGAATCTGAGTCTGTCTTTTTCGTCTTTACCTCTGTGTGTGTATGTTCTATACCATCACGTCTCATTTTTCTTTATCTCTTAAAGGGCAATGTGTGCACACAGCAGGCATATATGTGTTAATTGATTCATACTCCACACAATCCCCATTTCTCTTGTTCTTATCCCACCCACAATGGAGTTCAATAGAGCTAACAGTGAAAAAGATAATGAGTGGGTCTAAATTTAATCCCCTTTTGTTTAAGCTAATCTCCCTCTCTAATTAATGGCTGTTCATACCATTATTGCTCACGAATCTGGCGACAGTTCTCTGCAATGACGCAGGAAGCACTCTGTGAAATCATGTTGTCAAAGGGAACAGCATAGTCCAGTTCCCATTGCATCCTTGATGACTTTTGGCCTAATGAAAAAGGTGTGTGGAACATGGAAACCAGAAGGAGCCCTCTCCTGTTAGTGCAGAGCTCCTGCTCCTGGGTTGCATTCTAGATTTCGTCACACATTTTAAAATCCAAATGTAAGAATGATGTACCTTTGAAAAGACAGTGGGTTACAATGAGGGACTGAAGGAGTGGGCAGGGTCAAGTAGGGAGGGAAGAGAGAGAAGGCACAAGAGGAGCTGTGAGGAAATATCTCCCAGCCTCCACCCTCACCCTCCCTGAGCTTCCGCAGTGCTGAGGCTTCCTCTGCTGAGCTCGCGCCCTCACCCTCCCTGAGCTGCCGCTTCCCCAGGGCTGCGGCTTCCTCTGCTGAGCTCGCACCCTCACCTTCCCTGAGCTTCCACAGGGCTGAGGCCTCCTCTGCTGAGCTCGCGCCCTCACCCTCCCTGAGCTTCGGCGGGGCTGAGGCCTCCTCTGCTGAGCTCGCGCCCTCACCCTCCCTGAGCTTTCGCGGGGCTCAGGCTTCCTCTGCTGAGCTTGCGCACTTGGAGAAGCCCCCTCTGGGTGGTGATTTGTGTGCTGCAGTTCACTCCCACAGTTTGACACACACACGCACACACACACTCAAAGTCGGCAAAGGCACCAGCAGCAGTACATACATGCTTTCCTAATAGAATGCTGCTTTTAATAAACAGGCAACCTCTTACTCTTTTAGTTTTTGTGGACTTCATTGTTTAAAACTGTAAATAAACAAAGAACTCTGGATTCCTCATACATACTATTAAGTGTTAGTGTTTCCTTTACTGGAAGCCTTCAACGTATCAGAAACTGTGCAGGGTGATAGGGTACACAGAGGCCAAAGCCAAGGCTACTGCCTTGCGGGAACTCTCAAGCCAGGTACTTAGAGATGGCTGTGTATTGCGGACTTCAGCCACGGAGGGCTGAATTTCACAGAAATTTTGGTATATATTTGTCACATGTGTTGCTTAATTAACATTTCCAAATAGTAATTTTAGTCACCTCTAGAATAATCACGTGTCACTTAATGAAGGGAATACGTTCTGAGAAATGCATCCTTAGGTGATTTTGCCGTTGTGTGAACATCATAGAGTGCACTCATACAAACCCAGACGGCACAGCCTCCTCCACACCCGGGCCACATGGTACAGCCTGTTGCTCCTGGGATACACACCTGCCCAGCAGGGGACGCTACTGAACACTGCAGGCAGCTGGAACATAATGGTACGTATTTATGTATCTAAACATAATAAACAGAGAAAAGGTACAGTAAAAACATGGTATAAAAAGTGGAAAATGGTACACTTTTATAGGGCACTTAACACGAATGGAGCTAGCAGGACTGGAAGTTGCTAGGGTGAGTCTCTGAGTGAATGGCGAGTGGATGTGGAGGCCTGGGATGCTATTGTGCACCCCCTTATAAACACTAGACACTCATGCTACACTAAATTTATAAGAAATACTTTTTCTTCCTTCAATAATGATTAACCTTTGCTTACTGTAATGTCAAACTTTTCAATTACAAAAATGACTCGTAATTACACTTAGCTTAAAATGCAAACACATTGTACAGCTGTACAAAAATATTTTCTTTCTTTATATCTTTATTCTTTCAGCCTTTTTGTATTTAATTTTTTTTTGACTCTGTAAACTAGCTCATCATAAACAAAGTCACTAACACCTACATTAGCCTAGGCCTACACAGGGTCGGGATCATCAATAGCACTGCCTTCCACCTCCACATCTTGTCCCACTGGAAGGTCTTCAGGGTGATAACATGCATGGAGCTGTCACAGTGGATGTGAATATGCACCACTCATACTGTGGGTGAAAATGCTTTCCTAGGGCTATACACTAACCTTTACACTCAAATGCAGTAAGTTGTGTTAGCTGTATTGTTGAGCCCAGGGCTTGGGGACAGGGTTACAAAGCACAGACACTGTGGGTTTTGATCATATGCATCCGGAAAAATACAATTACTTATTTGGGTAGACAAGTATTATTTGTGTATTTTCCTTTTATAAACACTTATCAAATGCCTACTCTTTGCTATTATGTTGGTTTTGGTGATAGAAACCATATGGTCCCATCTTCAAAGAGTTTTCAGTCTAGGAGGGGAGGCAGCTTCACGAACAGTGATTGCCGCAGAATGTGGTCAGTACATCATCACGCATCCAGGCACAACCACGGCGTGATGCGGGGAGCGAGGAGCCATGAAGTCAGGCAAAAGCATGGAAAGAAAGATCTTTGAAAAGGAGGGGGCCTGCAAAAGAACTGAAACATGAAGAGCCGTTGAAACAAAACTGACAGGCAATATGGTCAAGTTCCTGATGACCCAAATGATCACTCATTCAGGCAGTTTGGCTCACCAAGAACAGACCTGGGGGTGGCCTGGGAGCAGGTATCAGACTGCCGCAGGTTAACATAGAGAAGCGAGGTGATGCTGGATGCAGTGGGTCACGCCTGTAATTCCAGCATGTTGGGAAGCCAAGGCAGGAGGATCACTTGAGGCCAGGAATTGCAGACCAGCCTGGGCAACACGGTGTGATGTCGTCACTCCAAAAAATAAATAAAAGATTAGCTGGATGTGGTGGTACATGCCTGTGGTCCCACCTACTTGGGAGGCTGAGGTGAGAGGATCATTTCAGCCCAGGAGTCCCAGGCTGCAGTGAGCCATCATCACGCTACTGCACCCCAGCCTGGGCGGCAAAACAAGACCCCATACCTACAAAAAAAGAAAGAAAGAAGAGAAAAGTGAGGTCATGCAGTGCAGGGGCCTTCCTGCAATCCTAGATCTTCATGACTCCTGGTGCTTCTGTTGTCAGGACACTCATTAAAGCTCACCCCATGAGCCTCTTTTTCTACCACCATCACCCCCTATGAGCTTCCTTTTATGCTACCATCTGCCACGATAAGCCTCTTTTTTCCACCATCACACCCATGAGCTTCTTGAGCTCAGGGACATGTCTCATTTGACTTGGCACCTATGTTTGCTATTACGATACTGTGTATTTATAAGGCACCACAATGTATGATTGTTACATCAATAAATCATCAGCAAACCTTGAAGATTTAATTGGGAAAAAAAATCAGCTTCTGTGGCAAGTCAAGAGTCCACAGGAGGCAGCTACTGGGGTCAGTGCTGTTGAGACTGCAAGGCCTGAGGAGCTGGAACCATGACAGATTGGAAACAGTACCTCCTCCTACCACAAGCTTTATTCACAAGTATAATTTATTTTTTCTGTGTAGGAGCTTGAGGGATTTCAGAGCATGATATCGAGTAAATGTATTTTACATGTTATTCCTTCCTTGGCATCATGGTTTGAGCCATTCAAATGTCTTCATAATCAAAAGCATAATAAATTATGACTAAAACGGTGTACCTGTGAAAACATCCTTCGCACTCTCCCCAGTTGGAGGCTGTGCTTTTACGGTCGCAGACAGCAGGGCTGTTTGTGAGAGCAGCAGGGCTCTGCAGCTGGAGCTGAGTCAGAAGACGCCTGGCCTGCACTGTGGAGGTGCGGAGACCACACAGGTCGGTGTGGCTCCATCGCAGCTAGAGGATTCTGGGACATAATATCCGCTCTTGACTGAATGTTTAAGTCCCTCCCAAATTCATGTTAAAACTCTAATCCCCAGGAAGACAGTATTAGGCGGCATGGCCTTTGGAAGGCGATTAGGCCAGGAAGGGCTTATTACCCTTATAAAGGAGAGGGTTCCTGTCCCCTTCAGCCACAAGAGGCCACAGTGAGAAGGCACCATCCAGAAGCCAGGACAGTAGCCCTCACCAGATGCCAAATCTCCCTGCACCTTGACCTTGGACTCCTTCACCTCCACAACTTTGAGAAATAAATCCTTCATTGCTTATAAGCCACTCTGTCTATTGCATTCTGAGATAGAAATCCAAACAGACACAGACCATATTGGTTGTATAAAGTGGAATCCAGCTGGCCCCATTGTCTTGGTCCTGCAGGGGCAACCACATGCCTGCCTCAGAGGCATCCTCTTCTGAGACAAGGTAGCATAAATTGAGCCGGGAAGTGACCCACTCTTAGCTCCATCCTTTATTTCCTGGGTGATCTTGGAAAGCTGCATCTCTCTGGCCATTGGTTTCCTCTCCTGTAAAATGGGGATATTGGGAGTTCTTAGGGGATTAAGATATGCGACTGAAGTGGCTACATTGTCTGGGGTATATACCCTGGGGTTTCTTGTTGCGTGCCAGGAAAATTTGGGACATGGACACACATGAGGAGTTTAGGAGTGGAGGTTTAAAAGGCAGAAGAGAAGAGAAAGAGAAAACAGCTCTCTCCACAGAGAAAGGGGCCTTTGAGGGGACGGGTGGCTGATGCACCCAATTTTATCATCAGGTTTGAGGAGGCGGGGTCTGATTTCCTTAGGGCTCAGGGATTGGTTCCATCAGGTATGACGTTTACATAGTGAGCGGGAAGGCTGGTCACCCTACCCCAATCTTATTATGCAAATGGCCTTTCCAGTTGATCAGTGCCATTTTGTCTGCTCCTTACAGTACAGGTGGTTGACAAAGAGAAGGGAAGATGGAGCCCATCTTGAACATGTCTAGTAAAGAGAAGGGAAGATGGAGCCCATCTTGAACATGTCTAGTCCCTAGTTCCTGCCAGTATTCACCATGCAAGCTCCCAGGTGGCTAGTCTATGTCTGCAGCTCAACTTCACAGGCTGCTCTTTGATAGAATATGATGTGGGGCTGCTTTTCATTGAAAACAAAGGCCTTACCAAGGACTCCCCTACCCTTTCTGTCTGCCTAAGTGATTTCTACTTAACTCCTAGATCACTACGTAGCTAAAACAAATGATACCTGGAAACAGTTGACCAGTCGTTGTCATCTTTGGATGTGCCTACTAGAAATGCACAGCGCTCTGCCCACCATATGATCTTTGTAGTTGTTCCCACCGGGCCTGAACCCCTCTCCCCATTGCCAGCCTGCCCTGCTGTCTGCATGGCTGACTCTCATTCATTCCCTCTCAAGCACTTCTTCCCACAGAGTTTCCCAGCCGCCCTACCAAATGTGCAGTCCCTATCACATTACCCTTTTTATTTTCTCCACCACACTTCCCACCATCTACAATTATCTTGACTGAGTATTTGCTGGCCTGTCCATTGTCTCTCTACTCGTAGTAGAATAAAAGGTGATTGAAGGCAACAAACAGCCCATCTGTCATCCTCACTGCCATATTTCCAAGCCCTAGAAAAGTACCCGAACAAATGAAGCACTCCATAAATGCTTTTTGAATGAGTAAGTAAATGAACCCAAATGCATTTTTGTTACTAATCCTTTGAATTATTTTTACACATTTCCAATTACTTATTTCTCTTTTTCTCTACTTCCAAAGAAACCGCAGTGGATACTGTGCATGACTTAGAAGCTCCAGGCAAGGATAATAATCATGCCACATCTGTATCTGTGGATGTTCCTTCAGCGTGGGCAGAAAAGATACAGTCAGGAAGATACAGAGAAAGAAACAACAGTCCATATGTGTTTAATATTTATCAGTGTAGCAAATTTCTCCAGTAGAAAAAGAAAAGACAAAGTTAGTTTAATTGGATCCAGTTTCTTTAAGTACCTTTATTTTCCCTTGAAGAAAATAAAGGAGGAGAAGGGACTTAGCCAAATAATGATTTAAATTTATTCTAGTATTTCTGAGGGTGCCAAGTCAGGAGGTTGCTGAGGTTTCTTTCTCTTTCCTTTGCTGAGGTAAATTTCCAGCTCAGGCATATGGACTGACGTGGAAGAGCAATCAGTTATAAAGAAAAAATACATTTGGGGTCTGTCTCTGTTGGAAACATAATTGAAAGCATGAGTGTTGTGTGGTTTCTCTCAAACTTCAAAAGTGTGCACAGGCACATGAAAGGGAATGCCATCTGTTTGTTGTTAGGGTCATGTTTTACTTTCCTGCTTATACTTTCAATATAGTCAAAGAGCTCAGCTTTTTATAAAGAAAATTAATTACTACTTATGTTAGGTTTACATTAGTGGCAAATTTACTCATTTTCCCTTTTCCATTAGAAGAATGTTGTTAGATAATAGATTAGAACCATTTGGCAATTAATCACTGTCACCCACTCTTAGAAATTGCTCATTGGCCAAAATAATCAGTACAAACACTACTTAGAAAAGAAATGATCCATCTTTTGTAAACCTAAGAACATTCTGGCAGATTTGCAATGCTTGATAACAATAGCTTTTGTGCTGCAATGTACAGGAGGTGCCTTGAAATTTATAGGCTGTTGGCTACCAGCACCCATCATCCACCTTAGCACCTGCAGGAGACCTGATGGTCAATAGGAAGGCATGGAGGGAAAAATACCGAGCTTCGGAACTTGAACCTCAGACTCAGGGGCATGTAGAAACTAGCCCAAAGTAACACTATTGCTTAGTGGCAGAATCGAGCCTGGAATCCAGTTTTCCTGATTCCTGGCTCAGTGACCCCACGGCTGCACGTGAGGGTCCCGTGGAGTTAGTGTACTCCCATGCTAAAGTGACACGGCTTGTGTTAATCCATAGAAACGTTCCATGCTGATCCCACAGACATGTATTGAAGGCAGACTATGTTCTAGGCTGTGTTAGCGAAGCCTCCATATAGTCACAATATTCATTTCCTAGCTTAATTGTTGTTTGACTATTTTCAAGGTATGTCAGGCCTAACCTACTAATTCCTCATTATCTGCAATCTTATTTAAATACACTGTGTCAACTGAGTGTTTGTGATATGAGCATCAATTTTGAGATAACAGGGATACAAAAGAAGAAGGAGCCCTGCCTCTAAAGAGCTCGCCAACTTATTATATGGAAATAATGGACCGAATGCCACTGATGCAAACGCACCTTCCCTCTAGGACGTGGCTCCTTTTTTCCTTTTTTAGTTGTTCTTTCACCACGTCAGCTCTTCTTTCCTGGTCTGCTTTGAAGTCTTCTTCTCTCCTCTTCCCTCTGCTGGTTCCTTTAGCCCTGGGCTTCCCTGGGGCTCAGTCCTACGTTCCCTCTTCTATTCTCTCCCAGGATCATCTCATCCAGTCGTACGGCTTCTATTATCATCCACAGCAGAAATTATGAACCCAGAGTCCATGGATAAACTTTTGGGCCTGTGAGTTCTTTGAAATTATATGCAAATTTGGTGTATATGGTCATAGCTTCTGCCAGCTTGGCAGAGGGGACCTAGACTCCACAGCTCTACTGAAGTGGGTGATGCCCAGGACTGCATGTTCCTGAGTGTCAGGGGCCAGCTCTGACTGGCCCTGGGCACTGTGGCTTGGAGATCTCACAGCTGCATGAAGCTTAAAGCAATCTTGTCTAATTGCAGTTCCCCATCCCCTGCCCGCATCTCTACCTTCCGCTTTTGTGTCCCTGTCATAGTAAGTAGCATCATCACCAAGTTGTCCAACTAGAAACCAGGGACTTTCCAGACTCTTCTCTCTCCCTCATTCCATACAGCCATCTCATGTGCTATGGGCTCTTTCTCCAAAACCTCTCAAACCTATTCCCTCCCCTCCATTTCCCCTGCCCGGCCCTCTCAGCTCTCCTCAGCCTTCACTGGACACAGCAGCCTCCTGGCTGGTCTTCCCTCAGTCTCACTCCCATCTCTTCTCTCTATGGAGGCAACTGAGCATGCATTTTCTTTTTCCTTTCTTTCTTTCTTTCTTTCTTTCTTTCTTTCTTTCTTTCTTTCTTCTTTCTTTCTTTCTTTCTTTCTTTCTTTCTTTCTTTCTTTCTTTCTTTCTTTTTGAAACAGAGTCTCGCTCTGTCACCAGGTTGGGATGCAGTGGCCCGATCTCGACTCACTGCAATCTCTGACTTCCTGGTTCAAGTGATTCTCCTGCCTCAGCCTCCTGAGTAGCTGGGATTACAGGCACCCACCATCATGCCCAACTAATTTTTGTATTTTTAGTAGAGAAAGGGTTTCACCATATTGGCCAGGATGGTCTCAATCTCCTGACCTTGTGATCTGCCCACTTTGGCCTCCCAAAGTGCTGGGATTACAGGAATGAGACACCTCGCCCGGCCCCGAGTGTGCATTTTCTAACATAAAATCTGATCATATCAACTGGGCGCAGTGGCTGACGCCTGTAATCCCAGCATTTTGGGAGGCTGAGGCAGGCGGATCACTTGAGGTCAGGAGTTCAAGACCAGCCTGGCAAATATGGTGAAACCCTGTCTCTACTACAAATACAAAAATTAGCCAGACATGTTGGTGGGTGCCTGTAGTCCCAGCTACTCAGGAGACTGAGGCAGGAGAATCACTTGAACTCCGAAGCAGAGGTTGCAGTGAGCTGAGATTGCGCCACTGCACTCCAGCCTGGGTGACATACCGAGACTCTGTCTCAAAAATAAATGAATAAATAAATAAATAAATATCTGATCCCATCATTGCCTGGCTCAGGAGCCATTCCAGCGTACTCCAGAGATGAAAACCACAAGGATTGCATAGCCTTCCGTAAATTGTTTCACACTCTGTCCCCAAGATCGTGACACTCACTGTAACCTATCACTTAGCTTCTCAAACATGCCATACTCCCTCCCATATCGTGTCCTTCCTTGAAATATGCTTCTCTCCTATGCTACCAACCTCCCCTTCCTCGTCCAGCCCTCCCCACAGCACCCCCAGCCCCCACTTCTTTCATTCATCAGCTAACTGCTCCTCATTCTTCAGTTTCTACTTCTCCCTGAGGGCAGATCTGATTTCCTCAAGGAGGGAAGCTGTCCCTGCTGTTGGTTCCTCCATAGCAACTCCTCTTCTGTAATATCTGGAATTCACTACCTTGTGGTGATGTGGTTGTGCCTCTTCCTCCAACAAACATCCACCCACTGAGGGCAGGGCTCACATCTAGATGCTTGCTTTCGTATTCCTAGGATCTAGAATAAGGCTCAGTACTCAGTAGGTGCTGTGCAAATACTTAGTGAGGAGTCAAGAGCCCATGTGCATGGGACAGATAGTGAAGCACAGTTAGAGATTTGAAAGGAAGTCACACCGTTGGTTACAGCTGTCATCCAGCAAGTAGGGCTTAAGCTTGTTCAGAAAAACAGATAGGGTGTGGCTTAGGCAGGATAAGAAAGCATAAAAAACAAAAGATGGAAAAACATTTTGGGAAAAGTGAGCTAATTAAAGATATGATCAGTGAGTAGAGGAGCCACAAGTTTTAAGCAAAGCAGACCATTTCCTACACATAAAATTAACAGTAGGAAAATTAAAAAATAATTTATTGCTCACATTTTTGGCTTTGAAGGCCATATAGTTAAGTTGTTGCAACTACTTCACTCTGCTTTTGTGTTGTGAAAGCAGCCACAGACAAACACATAATCGAATAGATGTGGCTGGGCTCTAAGAAAACTTTACTTCTAAAAACAGACATGGAGTCTGCCGTTTCTTTAGAAATTCTTTAATTCCTTGCTTTTACAGGCTAGGCAGTTGTCTGGAAACTTTTTCTAAAAGCATTTATGAGTTATAATTTAATGGCAATGTTATCTCTATTAGTTGATCTATTATAATTTAATGGCAATGCTATCTCTATTAGTTGATCTGTGCTGTGTCGGTTTGTCTATCTACTGAATACATACTCCATTTATTTCTAAAACTTGATTTGAGATGCTATTATATAATGATTACAAATTGTACTGTTGATATTTACAAATAATCATTAATTTACTCTGAATAGTCTTAAAAACTAGAAAATATCAATCTAAATGACAAATTTTCATCATTTTGGTCATTAAAATATACAGTAAGATATTCCTTGATGAAACCCACCATAGACAAGGGAGAGGACAAGGACAGGCTTTGCTCTCGTCTAACCAAATGGGAACATGGAATTTTGCCCACTGACGGTAAGACAGAGCCAGCAGAAGAGGCCAAAAGAGATGAGATCCACAGTGCAAAAACATGGGCTTGAGAATGACATCAGCGACTGGCTCCAGACTTCAAATACAGGCAGGGGAAGAAAAAAAAGGCTTTTGGCTAACAGTTCAGCATCTATCCCAGCATGAACACAAAAAGAAAAAAATTCTTCTAAAAGAGTAATACAAAATAGATAGGATCAGAGAAGACAGAGGGTGGAATGAGTTCGAACATGAGGAATTCACCAGTGGCCTGCTGAGGACCATGTGGATTTTAATGCCACTTCAGGACAATATAAATGAAATGTCCCACCATCTTAAAGGTTTGGGACTTCTAATAGAATAAGCATTTGATTAATGAAAAAACATATACTATAAGGAACAAGGGATCATAAAAGGCTGGTTTTTAACAGCCTAAGTACTTTTTGCATCTTGAAGTCTTTTATCACCTTGTAAATCACCCCTGGAGAGAAATAACCGCAGTGACAAGGCAGACTTCCATTACCAGCCTGTCCACCTCAGCTCTAGATTCTCAAGTATATTGTCCTGGCTGGCACCCTGTGGTGTCGTGCCTTTATTATGGGGAAAGAAGGGCTGGGGCATTGTAGTGGACCTAGTTTTAATAAATGTCTCTGGACAAATACGCCCCCTCCAAAGGCATTTTCCTTTCCTTCACTGACTCTGTTCTGTTCTGCAGTCCAGCATGCCTCTGTGGGTGGAATTTAACAGCCAGGGTGTCAGCCTGCTAGGGCTCCGCATCTTGTGACTTACAATAACAAACGTTCTGTTCTCCCAGGTTGCTGTGCGGGCTGCCTGTGGTTGAGTTAGGACTCTTCCATGTGCCTTTCATATCCAGACCCAGATTGGAGAGCAGGCCCAGGGGCATGTTCCTCTCATGGCATGGAAGGCAAGCTGCACCTGATGAGCTCTTTGGGAGCCACTGGTTGGACACGGTGTACTGGAAGTCTGCTCATGTGTCATTGCCCAAAGCAAGTCAGAAGGCTAAGCTCAGAGTCAGTGAGGGAGGAGGTGCATTCACCCATAGGTAATCTGAGTCAGGATGAGGAAGGCAGGATGAATTGGAGTCAGTCATTCCATTGGCCACACCGAAGATTATGCTTGTAACTGCAGAGCCTGAATACCTCATTGACAATCTCTCAGGTCAAAGTGAGCTGTTCTACTCCTGGAAGACATGTACTCACATGTGGTAAGTTTTACTAAAATGTCAGGAAAGAACCCCAACTTTAAAAATTTGAATCATTTAGATTTATAGCCTTCACCTCAAGCAAATTCTTGGTGAAATAGCTCTTGACTCTTGAGGTATAGTAAAGGAACTGTGCTCAGAAGCTTCTGCACATGGTCTCATGTAGTTCCCACAACAGCTGTGAAACGTGGTCGTTACCCCATTTTCCATATGAAGGAACTAAAGTTTAGAGACCACGTTGTATAAAGGCCATCAAGCTAGGGAGTTGGAAATGGGATTTGAACCCAGGTCTGCCTGACTCTAAATGACTATGCTGTGTTAGAGGAATGTCTCAGGGCTTAGCATTAGTGAGAAACTGAAACCCAACATCGGCTTGTACATTTCAATCCCATGTTCACATCCTTTCATCACCAGTGCCACTTCAGAGACTGATCTTAGGGGAAATCTCTTTGATATTTACAAAAGCGTATTCATGTAAGGGTGCTCATGGTGGTCCTATTTGTAATGGAGAAAAATTTGAAATTATATAAAAGATTAAACCTAAGGATGCAATAAGTAATTTGATATATCTGTTAGGCAACTTTAGAATTGTTATTTATACAAATATTTGATGTCATTGGAAGTGTTCACAGTACAAAGGAGAGACTCTAAAGCAGTGTGCACAGTATGACCTCACACTGGTAGAAAGAATACTCCAATATTAATAGAGAACAATTCTGTATAATATGCTTTTAGGTAACCCACTCCCATGCATACCAAAAGTTTATCAAGTTACATATATATGTAAAATATTGTACAGAAATAATATATATTTGTTAATATATACGTGTGTAATGTATTTATGTAAATATATATATATATTTATTTATAAGTATAGACTAAGACTTTGCCCTCTCACCAACCCACACACCCCAAAAACCAGCCTTTCAGCCAAACTCAAGCTGATAAAAATTTCATTGATCTGAGCCCTTGCGGCAAACTAACCTTTAGCAAAAATGCCTTCTCTAGGCTCCAATTTGAGATCCAGGGAAAACAGGTTTGGAAGAGTTAACGATCTTGGGGAAATTACCATTGCTGTAGAATGAAGATTATTACTTGTTCTTTCTTCATAGGCTAGACACACTATTTTTTAAAGCTAGTTGTTTATACTGTTTATAAAGAAATAAATATTCCTCATAGGAAATTTAGAAAACAAAAGTTTTTAATGATAAAAAGAATATATGATCTCATCCCATCTCTTAGACAATAACACTTTTTAATTTTTTTTAAGACAAGATGTAGCTCTGTTGCCCAGGCTAGAGTGCACTGGCATTATCATAGCTCACTGTAACCTCCAACTTTTGGGCTCAAGCGATCCTCCCTCCTCAGCCTCCCAAGTCACTAGGACTGCAGGTGCACACCACTGTACCAGGCTAAATTTTTTATTTTTATTTCTTGTAGAGACGAGGTCTTACTATTACTATGTTGCCCAGGCTGGTCTTGAACTCCTGCATAAGGGATTCTCCTACCTCAGCCTCACAAATTGCTGGGGTTACAGGCATGAGCCACTGTGACCTGCCTCTAAAATCTGAATTGACATCCTGCATGTAGAGATATGCACATATAGATGACAGCTGTACACCCATGCATATCTATATCCATGCATGCATGCACATGCTTTATCAGGCCTTCCACTCCTTAACAGCCTACAGATAGAAAACTTAGAGGAGCAGCAGGGACGTACTTTCATGTACTAAGCTACCTAGCATACAACTTTTAATGGTTTTTTATTTTAAATGGAAAGAATCTTTCAGTGGGAGACATCAAAGGTCCTAAGAAAAAAATGGTTTTGGTATTAAGTGGCTAGTATGCTTGTCAAAAAATGACAAGAAATAATTAAAACTAAACTGAAACAACCACCACCACTACAAAATCCAGAACAATGCACCTCATTTAAAGTGTTTGTGAGGAAGTAGAATTGAGTATCTTTCTCACAAGTAAGTTCTTCTTGAGGCAGAACAGACAAGAAACAAGAACTAGAAGTATTTACAAATCTATGTCAGTGGTAGAAATTTCTCCAGCAGGAAAACAGAGCCTCAGGCTGTGTAATGAAAGTTGTACTGTGAGAGCTAACATTTATTTAGTGGATATTATGTAAAGTCAGCATTCCCCTATGCAAAGCATATTTTGGGGCCATGTTGCAAACAGCAATTTCTGCATTGAGTTGGGCAAATGTGTTCACTAAGGTGCCCACAAGCATTGGATTGCTCCAGATTGGGTGTTTCTTCTCCTATTGAAAGGCTGTTTCCTACCTTAATGTCATCTGTTGAGCTCTTTCTGTTTTATAAACGTATGGCTCATTGGATGATCCTAAAGTCATTGAGCCCTTATTATTGTAATTAAGATGGTAATATTAAGATTATTTTTACCTCAGGACTGAAATTACTTTCAATGAACAATTTAGGTCACTGTTACATAGACAAGAATTTAACTTAAAGAGTGAGTAGGTATTAAATGATCTCTAGAATGCTTCCAAATATCTACTAACTTTTTAATACAATGCTAAAGCCAAATAACAAGGCAAGGTGCTTCTGTAAGTGTTCTCGGGACCAACCCATTTACCAGTCTGAGTGCAGGCAACCGCCATCTCATTTAAATCACAGAAGTTTCGGGAAAATCTTATCCAGTATTATGGGGCTGTACTAGTAAACTGCACACAAAGGAGGCCACATGAATTTGACAAAGATTTAGAGATGGGATTCTGACAGTCACGTTTTATATTAACCAGAAAAAGAGCCACCAAATTCAACCAGAGATGCAATTTTTTTGTTCTTTTCAACAAAGTTGAATAAAAGTTGTTGATCAAAGAGTGAAGAAATTTGAAGATAGAATTTGCCTTAATTTACAGATGAGCCACCAGAGGCTCAGAGGGATGAAGTGTTTTGTTGAAATTACACAGTGGGTGCCATTCCAATGACTTGTGACTCCACACATTGCCTTCTGATAGTCATTAGGAAGTCATTTGAAGGAGGAATTCTAAACTTTTTGGGAACATCACTGCTCTCTACTCTTCACCCTTATTGGAAATGCCTTTATTTGGAGAACCTTCACCACCTTAATGGAAACCAAAATGAGGATCTTCAGAGTTCATGTTCCGTGTAGCATTAACCCTACCATGTGCTTCCCTTGCACAGGGAACTCCTCTGTAAGGAAATGGGGAAAAAGAAAAGTATTAAGAAACAATCATTATTCTCAAGGGAAAATGAGAGGCTCTGTTTCTCTTGCCTGAAGTAAAATCGGTGTTATTAGTAGCTGCATTCACAATGTGAAGAATCACACAGAAAGCCAGTCATTTTGTTTGCTGATGGAGAATTCATGTGGTCCTGCTTCTGACTGATCGTGTCACAGATAATCAACGTGCTGTATCTCCAGCCACCTCACTCTCTGAACAAGGAAAATGAAAGTCATGGTTTCAGACCACTTCAGTTTCTTTTCATTTTTCCTGTCTTTGACAATGAAAAAGTGGGCAACTTTATAAAAAATGTCCTAAATGAGTAGTTGAAATCACTGATTATTTTTCAGGTATCTAGTTTCATTCTCTCAGTAAAGAACACATGAGTGATAGGAATGTGACTCATATATAATTCCCTCTTTTTTCTGTTATGTAAACATTCCAAAAAGGGAAACATTAAAAATTGAACCCAGGGAAGACACATCTATCATTATGAATCATGATTTCGTGGCAGTCACTGCAGGAGAGAAACTGTCTCTCTTATCCTGATGGTACTTGTGATAAAATACAAGAATATGTGGCACCACTGTCCTTGATAAATTGAGCACTAGAAAAGCCATGAATGTGAAATTATCTAGCACATGATAAATCTGCTGTAATAAATAAAAAACGAATAGTCAGAAGAAGTAGGAACTGCGTGAAGTAAACTTTGCTTCAAATGCTGCCTATCTAACTTTGGGCAGGAATCCTGGCTCTCTGAAGACTGTAGAATTGGGCTCTTTAGGTCATGATTACCACCACAGAAGCCCTTGCCTAAAAAGAAAACGTTATGGAGTCACAAGTTTCACCTTAAAAATGTGCCAAAGGGATGTGTCAGGATGAATGTGGAGTTGGTTGAAAATTTGTTATTACCTTCTCATTGTCAGGAGTGGCATGATCTTCCAGTTGACATCCTGGGAGGCTGTTAAACCTAGGCACAAGATGAATCTTTTAAACATGCTCTCAATTTGCCTCTGCAAAACCTACTTTGGTCTTCAGGCAGAAATGAATGTCATATTTTAAAGTATGTCAAAAATTTCTAGAAAGCATCATTAGAAAGCCCTAATGCTCCCCTTCATCATTAAGCTTATCAACAAAGATCTAGTAAACACCCCAAAACTAGCAGGTCTCTAAATGCTGTTATGGCAACAAATGGAAAATTTAAATTTATTTAAAATAATTATAATAATTCTCAGATAAACCACAGGATTCAGAAGTCTGTTCATAATATTTTCCAGTTGTTGAGAATGTAACTCTCTTGTAGATTGAGTAAGAGTTAAATTAAGTGAAAGCCCATCCTGTTCTAACAGGACCTCCAGCGCCTCCATAGGCCATAACTGGGCAGATCAATACTGAGGTGCTTCCCGCTCAGCTTGGGCTTTTCAAAGGTTGAGCTGGCAGGAATGGCTAAGCCCTCAGGGAAGGCACACCAGACACAGGAATGGGGTGTGGAAGGTCAGCAAAGAAGAAGGAGAAATAAAATGATTCTCTGATATTAAAGGTAAGCTGCTTATATTTGTTTAAAATCTTGGCCGGGCACAGTTCCTCACACCTATAATCCCAGCACTTTGGGAGGGTGACACAGGCAGATCACCTGAGGTCAGGAGTTTGAGACCAGCCTGGCCAACATGGCAAAACCCTGTCTCTACTAAAAATACAAAAATTAGCCAGGCACGGTGGTGGGCACCTGTAATCCCAGCTACTTGGGAGGCTGAGGCAGGATAATCACTTGAACCCAGGAGGCCTAGGTTGCAGTGAGCCGAGATTGTGCCACTGCACTCCAGCCTGGGAGACAGAGCCAGTCTCTGTCTCAAACAAAAACAAAAACAAAAACAAGAAAATCTTTCTCTCCATCATGTTATTCAATATGTTTTTAAAAGCACCATTTCTTACAGCCTGATACATTTCAAATGGCCCCCCTCCCCCAGGGATCTCTGTTGCTCTCTCCTCATTTTCCATTGGCTTTGGTCTTTGTGATAAACCACAGCAGAAGTGAGTACATGGAATCATTTATTTGTAGCCCTTCTGCTCCCTCCTAATCCAAGCCTGCTGAATCCAAGCCTGTGGACCATTCTGTGGTCCTTGCTTCAGTGGCAAGATATGACAGTGTGGAAAATCTAGAAAAGTCTGGCTTCCTTGAGTTTATTATAAACATCAATGCTGTTATGGAATCAGAAGAGGAGTCCAGGAAGCAAAGAGAAGAAAAGGGTTCCTTCTCTCCCATTTCCAAGACTGGAAGAGCCCCTGTGTGTGGAGCAGGGCACGCTAGTGTTAGGTAGGGGTTCCTAGAGAGGAAAGGCCTGCTTTTTGTCTATCAGCCACAGCTCTGGGTTGTCTGCAAATCCTGAGAAAGCTTTGTGAGATCTGAGAGCAGAGATGACCTCTGTCTGGAAAGAGTGGTGAGGAGGTGGAGGGAGAGGGCTGCAGAGAGCCTGGGCATAAATGCCATAGAAACAGTCATGAAGTCTCCCATAATGTTGGGTGGCACAGAAATGTAAGGCCAGATCCTGTGTCTCCATCTATGGTATAGAAGCAGTCAAGAGATCCACCAACCAGAAAGAGAACGCATGTACAGAAGTGTGTGGCCATAGGTGGCATGTGTGTGTGTGTGGATGAGGGAGCACCCGAAGAGGATGGCAGCATCTCATTGGATGCTGAAGTGAACAGATGACATCTAGGACCAGGTGCTCCCCCAAACCATGGTGCCCTGGAACTTAGATACAACTTCTAGAAAGGTAGGGAGGAAATACTGACATTGATTTTTCTTTATTCCAATAGAATCACAAGCTAACTATTTAAAAAAAATAAACACAACTTATTCACATTAATTTCTGGACTGAGGCTTATATCCACAAATGCATTTTAACTTTAAAGAGCTAAATGAAGAGCTTACTTTCTTAGGGTCTAGTGACGTACATATCTGATTGCTCATGTGGGAGGCTGCATGGTGCATTGGAAAGACGTTAAGTCAGAGAAGCACAAGAAGACATTGAGTTCTGTTCTGCTACTTATCTTCTCTTAGTCTCAGGTTTTTCCTTTTTTTTTTTTTTTTTTTTTTTTTGAGATGGAATCTTGCTCTTTCACCAGGCTGGAGTGCTGTGACGTGATCTCGGCTCACTGCAACATCTGCCTCCCGGGTTCAAAAGATTCTCCTGCCTCAGCCTCCTGAGTAGCTGGGATGCCCAGCTAATTTTTGTGTTTTTAGGAAAGATGGGGTTTCACCACATTGGTCAGGCTGGTCTCGAACTCCTGACCTCATGATCCGCCCTCCTGGCATCCCAAAGTGCTGGGATTACAGGTGTGAGCCACTGTGTCCTGCCATGGTCTCAGGTTTTTCACATGCAAATGAACAGTTTGGACCTGATAATCTCTGAGGACCCTTCCAGCTCTGACAATGTGATTCTTTGAGCTGAATTGTTGGTAGTGTTACCAACAGATGAGATGAGATGTTGGATACAAAGCACATAGCTCGAAGCTTGGCACTTATGTGGTCAAAAAAATACTAATTCCTGGTATCCTCCCAGTGGTATTATCTAGTGAGCCTTCTTTCAAATTCAAAAGTTTTATTTCTCAGATATAATTTACGTGAAAGGTTGTGATTTTCTCCTTTCTCTGAGTTCCAAGTGCAGGTTTTGTTCTGAAGAAGTCACACAATGGACTGATTTGCCAGTGTATTTGTTTCCAAGGATTTCCCTTCTACAGTTCTTTTCATAAAAGTGGCACTGGTTGACCTGAATTCATGACCAGGCTGAGACAGGGTTTTCTGCAACCCTGTTGAGGCCAATCTCGCTGTCTGCTTCTATTGCATTCTTCAATAGGACACTTAGTCCATTGGGCCAGTGCACCGTGCCAAAAGGAGTTACTAAATTGTTAAAGGGGGCCTCAGTGAGTTCACATAGATAGAGGGAAATGCCAGGTCATCCCAGAGGCTGAGGGTCTATCGAAGTTAGTACTTGAAGGTGCTGTTGCATTGGCAGTGCATCACATGATACAGGGTTTTCACGTCTGCTTCGAATACAACTGTTTCCTGCAGGGCTGCTAGTGTCCGAGCCTTGTCTTTTTCTGTTAGAAACCTTCAACAACCTACTCTCTAAGGGGACAGCATTTCTAATAGGGGATACTTTTGACGGAGCTGGCTGAAGAAAGCAAATCGTGTGATGGCTGAGAGAGGATCCTATCACCCTTTATTGCACCATGCTCTTTATCTCTTCATTTACAACCACCTTCTCATTGGCCTCTTCATCACTGTATTTTGAACACATAACTGGTCTTTTACCCACATACAGCGTCCTGCACCTGCTGGGGCTGAGCTGCAGTATGTAGGGGCTCACAACAATGGTGTTTTGCTTTGCTTTTCAGACTCAAAATACCTCAGCCAGGAGCCGCAGCTGGTTTCTTTCAAAGTGGTTTGCAGATCCCCTGCATCCTAATATGCCTAGGGTGCCCAGTGAATGCAGGTTTTGAAGATCCCATTCCAGATCCCCTGATTCTCCAGATCCCCTGATTCAGAATCTCTGCATTTTCACCTAACACCTTGATGCTGGAGACACCACTCACACATTCCCTTCTACACCTCTGTCTCACTGCTAGGAGCCACCTCAGCTAACTCATGCATCTCTTTGTAGATGACCCTTTTAGTTGTTTTCTTTGCCAGCAGAAGCTGGGATAGATTTTCTCAGAAGTTCACACGTCTCATTTCAGTAGGCTCATACCTCTAGCACACTGTGGTTTTACCATAAGCACTTACACAATGGCCACGGATTTAACATAACCGAGCGTGCAGTTCTAGTTCTCATCATACATACGCTTCCACCAAAGTTGTAATCTGTGTAACCATAGCGTTTCTTGTGCTTTTTCACCTGTTACTTTCTATTACTTAACAGCCCATGTGAGGAAATGATTGTCAATGAGTGCTCGGAGTACCACACTGTTGTACTTTTTGACAGAGTAGGCGGCTCTGGAACCTGTATCGGTCTGGCTGCCTGGTGCATTTGCTGGCCGAGCATTTCTGTTTTTGTTTTCTTTTTTTCTTTCTTTTTTGTTTCTGAGATGGAGTCTCACTCTGTGGCCCATGCTGGAGTGCAGTGGCATGATCTCAGCTCACTGCAACCTCTGCCTCCCGGGTTCAACTTTTGTATGTTTAGTAGAGATGGAGTTTGACCATATTGGCCAGGCTGGTCTTGAACTCCTGACCTCAAATGATCCACACACCTCGACGTCCCAAAGTGCTGGGATTACAGGCATGAGCCACCACACCTGGCCCTGGCCAGGCATTTCTTACTGATGATCTGAGTTGTTCCATCTTACTCTGTTCCCTCTTAGTATTTCCTAGTTACTAACATGCCCTGAGGCTGCATTTGGATCAATTTAATACCACTGTTGTTTCCAGTTGTCACCTCCCACCATATGGCAGTTACTCCAGTCTCCTGCTCTTGCTTATCCTTGAAATGCATCCCAGCCAGTTAGGCATCTCTGCTTCTGAGACAAGAGGCTGAGAATTCCACCATGTTCAAGGAAATGGCCCTTAGGCACTGTATAAGGGGACCATATAGGCAGTCTGATAAAGTCACATCTAAGAAAAACATTTCAGAAAGCATCAGCTAGCACACGTTTGATTATAGAGGAAGCCAATTATGCTCAAACACTAATCAATTCATTTTTAAGGATGTTATGATACAGTTATGCATGTGCTTCTTTCCCAATGCATTAAGTAAAGGGAAAGAGCTGTGACTGAGATGATCTTTGTAAATTTGAAGAGCTAGTGATCATAAATGATATTTTGAGATAACTAAAAATTATACTAATGTGAAAATATCTGTAATTTGTATTGGAACAATATCACATGTACGGTTAGTAGTATTGTGGTTTATGACTTACATTCATAATTGGAGGAAGTGCTATACATTTTAGTTAAAGATTATAGGAAATAAAGATTCATTCTTTCATTAAGTTCACGATCCCCTCAACTGATTTCTAAGAACCCCTGATCTAGCTCAATCTCCCAGTTCTACCTGGGAACAAAGACTCTGAGATATAAACTGGATGCCAGGATCACACTCCTGTTTGCCAGGTAGGATTGACTCTCGGATCCCTTCACCCACGCTTCTTTCTGCTGTGCTCCCCTGCTCCTGCTGCTGAATCATGAGATGGACTTTAGTGGTGATTGTGCTTCGTGATCCTATTATAGTTCCGATGTTTTTGTGTTACATTTGATCCCAGCAATTCTATACAATTCCTTTTCTCTGACGTGCTTTAATTCTGATTGAAGGTCAGTGCTGGGTGCATGCCATACTCCATTTCTCCTGGAATATGATGGCAAGTTCCCTAATAATTTTTTTCATTCTTATCGATCAAAGTACCATGCTCCTACTTATTTAGAGGGAAATAAAAAAAATGATAGCAGGAAGCGTGTTTTTCTTTTGGGTAGTGCGGATCTGAAGATTGTATTACAAAATTTGATCAATATATGAAATATAGAGAAAAACCAGAAGTGATCAACCAAATTAACAGAGCCTTCTGAGGCAAGAGTCACTGGGAGACTATGGAAGAGCTAGAATACACTTCGCAGAATGGATTTCAGTCTCTCAGAGGCTCCAATTAGGAAAAGTATTTCCTGAAGCAGACTGGATTCTGTGGGATCAACCACATTTTATAGTACTCCAATTGTTTGCATTTGGAATTCTCCCAATCATTTCACCATTTTTGGAATATTTTTAGATTGGAGTCAAAGATACTATATTAATCTTCAGATCTTGTGTTGTTACTTAATTTTTCTTATATGTAATTTTATCTCCTTAACTAGGCTACCTGCATTTTGAGATTAGGAAACTAATAAGAAGTGTTGCATTTCTCTGCATCTTTCACAGCCTTTATAACGGTGTTTGGCTGCAAGTTTACGTACACAGTGCACTGCGGAAAGAGCCTTTGCTTTCCACCCACACACACAAGGAGCAAATCCCATCTTCACTTCCTATTTCTTGCCAGGTATTAATCCAGCTAGCTATGCCCCAGTTTCCTTACTAAGTAATACCTACTTATGCAGGTACTTTAGTAGAATGATACAGAGCAGAAGGTGGTTAAGACAATACATGGCTCACAGCAGGGGTTTGAAGAGACAACTATTATTATTATTAATTAGGGTTCCATAAATATGTGTGATTTGGTGCTCTTACTAGCTAGTGTCCAGGGGGCCTCTCTTGTACATTTTTTTGTAGTAGTCTTAGAAAATTGGAGCTAAATAAGGTGAAAGCCTGCAGAGAGGTGCAGCACAGAGCATTACCATACATTTTAGCGACTGTTTATTGTGGATGTGTCATGTCTATTTGCCTCCTTCCTCTTTCAAAGAATTGATGCCATCCAGCATTGGCGTGTTTTCTCTTCAGTTCTTAGAGCCCTGCTTACTAAGTCAGTGAAATTGTTTATATTGCTTTCAAAGGGCCAAGAAGTGAAACCATTTGAAAAGAGATAGGATTATGTTGGGGTTTTAGAAAGCTGACATGTAACACTAATTTTTTCCATCTTGCATTCACAATATATTAAGAGAGGACCCAGAAGAAAGATAAATGGAGATCAAAATTTTAAAATATTTGTTATGTATTTTGAAAATTCTAATCATGCCAAAGAAGATGACTTTAGCTCTATGGTCTAACACTTCCCCTAGGTCTATGCTAAGGCTTCTCAAAGCAAAGAAGAACAAAGCAAAACAAAACAAAGGAAAACAGAACAAAATTGGAGGTTGTCCCCTGGCACATGCAGACAGAGCTTGCCCTGAAAAGCCATCCTCACAGTGGATAAAAAAGCATCCTCTCTCCAGGCTCACACATTGAATAGAACTCTCTCCAGGCTCACACATTTGAAAAGAGAGAGGGGATGGCATTCTGCTAATCATGTTGTTTCTTCTCCCACACTCAATGGTAAGATTAGTCTCTCTTCCCAGAAGAAGGAATTTTAAAAAGAGGCAGAGAAGTGCTAAGCATCTTCTAGCTGAGTGGTCCTCGACGTGTGGTCCCAGGCCAGCAGCATCACCTCAGCTGGGGATTCATCTGTGGCCTCATCCTGGATCTGTGACTGCTATGATGGTCCAGAGTCCAGGGATCTGAGTTCCACCAAGCCTTCTGGGCATTCTCCCTCAGTGGCCCTTAACCCAGGGCCCAAGAATCTGAGTTCCGCCAAGCCTTCTGGGCATTCTCGCTCTGTGGTCCTTAACCCTGATTGCACATCAGCATTTCTTAAGAAGATTTTAAAATTATCCATGTTCGAGACCCACAGGCAGAAATAATTTATAAATTGAAATTCCTTAGGCTAAGGGCAAGGGATTCACACATTTTGCAAGTGCTTTGGATAATTCTCAGGTGCAGGCAGTGCCCAGGGCTACAGCATGGTCCAGCCCAGGCCATGGAAACAGGAGTCCTGGGCACAGTGCAATGGGCAGACGCTGGCGGTGACTTCAAACTCACAGTCCTGCCTCTGGGGTGTGTCCTTTCCTCCTGCCTCAGCACCTGGCCTTGAGAACATTATGAAGTCACCTGAGACACAATTAGATCTGGTGACAATGAACAGTGTGAGATGGTGAATTTTTGAGGCACAGAAAGCTCAAATACCACTGACACCTCTAAACTTGTCAGTTAAAATGTGGACTGCATTGTTTCAAGCCGTCACAAAATCCAAAGTAGGCAGACATTACCTAATGTATTTTGAAGAGATAATTTTCATATCCTTGAAAGGAATCCAGACTGAAGACTGCCTTCATTGGCACCTGAGATGACCCCTCAGAGAGCCAGTGAAAATGTAGAAAAGACACAGAAGCCTTAAAGTTTTTACATAAGTTATACTTAAAAAAAAAAAGATGGAAAGATAGGCTGTGTAGCCAAAGAGAAGAATGTCCTTTGAAAGAGTGAATTACAAAAGGGACATGAACGCATGGGGTATTAGAGTAAGTGCTGACAGTATTCTGATGACGGGAAAATTGAGACTAAGATTAGTGATATGGTTTGGCTCTGTGTCCCCATCCAAATCTCATCTTGAATTGTAGTTCCCACAATCCCCAGGTGTTGTGTAAGTGACCTGGTTGGAGGTAATTGAATCATGGGCGTGGTTACCCCCATGCTACTCTTCTTGTGACAGTGAGTACGTTTTCATGAGATCTGATGGTTTTGTAAGGGGCTTTTCCCCTTTTGCTCAGCACTTCCCCTTCCTGCCACCATGTGAAGAAGGAAGTGTTTGCTTCCCCTTTTGTCATGATAGTAAGTTTCCGGAATCCTCCCCAGTCCTGAGGAACTATGAGTCTATTAAATCTCTTTTCTTTCTAAATTACCCTGTCTCTAGTACGTGTTTATTAGCAGCATGAGAATGGACTAATACAACTAGTCTTGACTTTCTTGGGGCCCTGAATGAAAAGCAGCTTTGTATTTGTGCTTCCTCATAAAGTGCCCATTGACTGTAAAGAAAAGCATCATGGGCCACATGAAAAACTGCTTAATTTTTCAGACATGGGCAAACCTTTTCGTTTGCTCCAATTTTCAGAAGAGTAGGACACTAAAACATGATGAATACAACATCTAGACTTAATTCTATATTATGTGAAAAGTAGTAAAAAGAATGAAGGATAGAAAAAAAGAAGTGCTAAGGGCCAAAGATATGGAAGAAAAGAGAAAAGGAGAGAGAAAAAAGAATAGAGCGTGATAACAGATCAATAGAGAAAAACACAAAGACAGAAGAAGAGAAAAAGGAAGGTACAAGACAGATGTGGGAATTGGTATAAGAAGATGATGAGTAGTCAATATGAGGTGTTAGGAAATGGCCTCTTGGGTTGACTTGGTCCCTGGCCTTCAGTCCAGTACAAATCCTCCCAACACACATTGAAATGAGTAACTCTTTGGCTTGTATTCAGAGATATTTCACTCTTCTTCATTTTTAGCTTTCAGAGATGCTGCACTGAAAAGGGATGTCATAATAACCCCACAGAGTATAACTTACTCCATGAACTGCAGTGTCAGTGATGAGAGCAATATTAATTTCAGGTCCAAATGAAATCAAACAAAGGGTTAGATCTACCTATGTACTGAAAGTTTCCTTGTCTGACTCCAAGACTCTGGTGTTGAAATTCATTGATCATTTGGAAAAGAGGCCTTCTGCAAATTCAATACACATCTGAAAAGCAAAAATGACATGGTATTCCTGCAGACTGCTGCCAGTAAAATGCTGAGTGAACACTGATAAAATTAATGTGCCTTCAAACTTGCACAGTGCACCTCTCACTGTCTTGAGGATCAGCCCAAAATAGGGGTTATTTTAGCAGCATGTCTGCTGGTTGTGGAACTTGAGTCATGGCTCCTTGCTAAGCCCCTGCCACTGGAGATTATTCCAGCAGCATGCTTTGGAGTGGCAGGTGGAATCCAACCCATTCATCATGCAGCTAGGCCCAATTTTCTTTTCTGATTTCCTTGGCTGACTTTGGGGATTCCTTAAGGAAACTGTGTGGCACTTGCTATACTTGGGAGATTATTAGAGGCCGATTATCAATCTAGGTATCTCAGAGAAATCTGATTTATGTACTTGAAATTTTCTATTTCCTGGATTTGGTGAAATAAGATCAAAGTGACAAGTCAGTCGGGAGATAACTTTTAAGTCAGTGGTAATTTTTAGTGTTCCTGTGTTTACTTTATGACATTAGGTAAATAAATTCTAAACATCCTTAGTTTACCATTTGAATCCCCTGTCATATACTGTGCTTCCAGTAATCACAGGGTCATGTACTGGCCTTGGGGTTGCCTACATAAATAACAGAGCCTGGGCAACCTGTTCACAGGTTTAGTTCTCGGGAGCAACACAGCCGTGATTTTTAATCAGAGATGTGTGTGTTCAAAGCTGGTACTTTAAAACAATTTACCAGCTGGGCATGGTGGCTCACTCCTGTAATCCCAGCACTTTGGGAGGCCGACGCAGGTGGATCGCAAGGTCAAGAGATCAAGACCATCCTGGCCAACATGGTAAAACCCCGTCTCTACTAAAAATACAAAAATTAGCTGGGCATGGTGGTGTTCACCTGTAGTCCCAGCTACTTGGGAGGTTGAGGCAGGAGAATCGCTTGAACCAGGAAGGTGGAGGTTGCAGTGAGCTGAGATCATGCCGCTACACTCCAGCCTGGTGGCAGAGCAAGACTCCATCTCAAAAAACAAAAAAAGAAAAAAAAAAACACTTTATCATTCTGTCTCTTTATATACACATTATATACTCTGGAAGTAGAATCTAGAGTCCATAAAAAAGATTACAAATAATAAATGAAATATTTAGAATAATGACTAACACACAGTGGCCATTCAGTATGTAATAGTTTTCCTTATAATAATTGTTATATCATATTTTTCAGAATATAGATTGGGAAAAAGCTTCTGAGTGACTAAGTATATCACACAAAATCTATGGTACAATTTATGGGGCTATTTTAACTTATTCGCATTTCGAATACATGTTCTTATCTGGTTTCTAGGGCCACTGATTAGAAGCAGCAAATTAGGACAGAAAAGAGGGACTGTTACAGAAAATGAGAGTGGTAAGTGTGAGAAATGGTGGCTAAAGGCTATTAGTGGTTTTGTGAAAACTACAAAATTATAACATTGGGAACATAAACTGAAACATTAAGAAAAACAGCCCACTGGAACCACTTCATTTAGGAGTAAGATAAACACTAGTTCAATAATCCCTGAGGACAATTCAGTCCTAACCATGTTCCTGGATCCACCATCTGCAGCATTTCTTGTGGTGTGTTCTGCTGGTAACCAATTATTTCTTCATTTATATGTCTGAAAAACTCGATTTTACCTGGATCTTTGAAAGATATTTTCTCTGGTAGAGAATTTTAGGTTGACTTTTTTCCTTTCAATCCTGGAGAGATTTTGCTCCTCTGTCTCTTCCCTTCCCTTGTTTGAGATGAGAGATAGACGGTCATCCTTATCTTCATTCCTCTGTGTAGAATCTGACTAGGCAGGTGCTGTGGCTCACACCTGTAATCCCAATACTTTGGGAGTCTGAGGCGGGCAGATCACAAGGTCAGGAGCTCAAGACTAGCCTGTCCAACATGATGAAACCCCATCTCTACTAAAAATATAAAAAAAAAAAATCAGCTGGACGTGGTGGCGGGTGCCTGTAGTGCTAGCTACTTGGGAGGCTGAGGCAGGAGAATTGCTTCAACCTGGGAGGCAGAGGTTGCAGTGAGAGGAGATTGCACCACTGCACTCCCATCTTGGCGACAGAGCAAGACTCCTCAAAAAAAAAATAATTATATATATATATATATATATATATATATATATATACATGACTTCCCCTCTCCCACATCTCCTGGCTTTCAGCGTCTTCTTTTTATTTCTGGTTTGAGCAATTTGGTTTTCACATGTCTTGGTGTCGTTTTCTTCTTGGTTCTTGTGTTTGGGGCTAAACTTCTGGGATCTGTGGGTTTAATACTTCTGCTTTTTCCATCTTTGAGGATTTTAATTCCATGTATATTGGACTACTTGGAGTAGTCTCCCATTCTGTGATTAGCCCCACTAATGCTCTCAGTTTTTTTAACTATTATTTTTTCTATGTTACATTATGGAGTTTTTATTGCCACACTTTCAAATTTACAATTTTTTTCCTGCAATGTCTAATCTGCTGTAATTTCCACTTTGTGTATTTTTTGACCTCAGGAAACTGTAGTTTTCTTCCCTAAAAGTTCAGTTTGGGCCTTTTTAATCTCTCATGCCTCTACTTAACCTTTTGAAGATGCGGGATATAGCAATAATTGCTTTGTAAATGTTCCTTTTTGACCATTCTGGCATCTGTGTCAGCTCTGCTGTTGGCTCGCACTGTGTGGCCCCTGCAGACTTCAGGCTGGTTTCCTTTGTGCCGTTTCTCACAAAGCTCATGCATGGATTTCCAGCACGTGTGTGAGTAAAACCCAAATCAGAGGTAATTCTGATTAGCTCCGGAATCCTGTTAATGGATAAACCTGTGTCCGTATCAAACGGAGGGAGAGAAAATTATTTGCGTCTTCAGGGTCATCTCCTGGTGTTACTGAAAAATACTTCCAGAGAGTCGTTGGGCCACTGTGAACCGCTGTAGCTACGTCCACCCAACTCCACCATCATCAACTAGATAGTGAATCATTCTGTTCTTTTCCATGATACAAAATGCCTGATATGACCTGAGTTTTAGACATCATCCCAACCTCCACGCATTTAGAATAATAGGTACAATGTGTCTGTTAGTGCATGAATAAATTCATATAAAATTGTGACTATGCATTCAGGAAGGGTATTCATGGGGAATATTTAATGCATGCCATCTGATACAGAGACACTAAGTTCCTCCAATATGTTTGCAATGCTTTGGGGGCAAGGATTATATCTTTATTCCCTTCTTTAGTTCAGTAGTTGGCAATAACATAGGTACAAAGCAAAAATGTGTTAGTGCATTATGGCCACACCGAGCAGCGTATTCACACTGGTAATGTTTATTGAAAGAAACATTAAATATCACACCTCGATATTATTAAGGAAACTAACTGGATACACTCTTTACAAGGCTCGATGAAAATGTGAGGTACCTTGTTCAAAAATTATTAAGAATTCTAAGACTTTGAAGTAGAGCATAAAACCAAGTGCCTGTCTCTGCAGCCACACTGATCATGTAGCCGTGGAGCTGGTCTTGCCCAGAAATCATAGTTTACAACAAGCTACTGTACAGTTCAGAATAGTTAGAAGATAATCATTCAGGTGTTTCTAGCATAAAAAACAGACAAATATTTAAGGTGTTGGATAGTCAATTACATTAGTTTCATTTTTACAAATTATATGAATGCATTAAATTATCACATGTACTACCAAAATATGTACATCCATTATGTATCAGTAGAAAATTAAAATTTTTATTAATGGAGAAAAAAATGAAGTCCCTGATTAAAAGTGCTAGAAATGAGAATTTAGACCTTAAAAACAGCTAAAAATTTAAAAGGAAAGTTTTGGCAACAAGCCAACCTCAGAAAGCATGAGACCCAAATTCAAAGAATGAACTATGCAAATTTCTGGCTCACAGCAAAATTGCACATGTGCAAGGGAGATCTATGAAGCCTAGTGAAAAAGCAGAAAGAAAAAAAAATTTAAAAACTGTAGAAAGTAAAACCCAATTTCAAGTACAAAAAACAAAACAAAACAAAACAATACCTCACAGATTTCTAAGTTGCTGAAGACAATGTAATATTTCCTCCCAAGACCAAGAAGAAGATGATTTGAAAAGAGCAATTACTATACAGACTAGTGTTATATACCATTGGTCTAGTTAGATTTGCTGCGCTTAATGTTACTATTACGTAAAGTTAGTAGTTAGGGTCTCGGACTTTTAAAATAAAAAAAAAATGTAGGTACTATGATGGCAAATATTGGGGTTCATATTGCAGAACAGTTGAAGTCATATTTCACTGTTGATTGAATAGGCCATGGATATGTGAGCATCTTGAGTTGGTTGCACGACTTTTATACTTCCATTCTGAATGCAAAAACTTAAAGCTTATGCTTAAATTAAATAATGTGGCTAAGATTGTTAACACGAGCATATGAAACTCAGCTCCTTGAAATAGCCCACCTAAAAAGAAGCTTGCTTTGGGGGAGCTGAATAATTTTCTGAGGACACATCTTTTCTTTGTTTGATTTGTTTGGTTCAAAAAAAAAGCATTCATATTATGGCTTGATATGCCATAAAATTTTGATTTAAAATCTCTAAAAGCCAGAGAAAGACTATCTACAAAACTGTCAAGATGCATTTTGGATTGTCTCCCTACTTCCATTTTCTTCAAAAAATTTAAATGCAATTTGGATTATAAAAATCGCATTAAGATAGAAAGACTGTGGGATGCATTTCACCTGGGGTGCTTGTTAAAAAACACAATTTCTGGGATTTCATTCCAGATCTACTCAATGAGACTCTGCAGGTGGGCCCCTAGAATCTGCATTTTTTATGCTTTCCAGATGTTTCTTATGCACAGTCAAGTTTGCAAACCACTGCTCTCGAGTTTTAACTGACATTAAGTAGAACTTTTAATGGATGCACCCCTAATTTCTGAATTATTAATGATTAATAGAATCTGCTTTTACTATACACTCACTAAAATACATAGCTGCTTGGGCTGAAATATACAGATGTGTTGCCTTGCTGAAAAGGGAAGGAAAATCAAAGCTCAGACTGAGTCTTGTTTGAAGTTTAGCCATGAAATTTGATGGCTTTTAGCTGAATTAAATGGCAGGCAAAATGTGTGTCTGTTCTCCACCTCTCTCCTCTAACAGCGTTTCCCTGTCTTGAGCTAATCCTTATGCAGGGATGTCTTATCACTGCTCACTGAATATCTATAGAAAGACACGAGTTACAAAGTCAAGAGCTGCAGACTTCTCTAGGTTTTTCCTCGGAACAGTCAGTGACACAGAGCTGTGTCAGGCAGAGCCTGCTGCTGATTTAATTTGATCTTTCTAGGGAGGATTAAGAATATTGTCTTCAACCCAATTAGAATGTTGCTGCTAAGTTTCAATGTGTCAGAGGCTTTTTCATTTTCCCAGAGCCAGTGCTGGCTGGCGTGGCGAGTGACAACATTGCAGCATTTACAAAGTGACTACATCGTAGCATTTGCATTATCTTCCTTGGTGTGCACATCTTTCAACCATGTCAGGGAAGCGGTTGGAAGGAAAAATCACAGAGCACATAAGAAGGACTTCTGGGCCTGCTCCGGAGGCTTGCAGAGGACATGCCTGAAGGGGTGCATGAAGCCTTCTGTCCCATACCTGTCCCTTGCCTCGATGGGATTTTGTACACCACAGGTTTCTGTCACCACTTTGCCTTGAAATTGGAGGCCTCAGTTATGAATTTTATAACAACATCCTCAAATAAGGCCTCACTTTGCAGTGTGTGCCTAACTTAAGGATGATTTTTAAATGACTGTGTCATGTTTGTAAAGACGCTTTGTACTTATCGAAGTGCTTGCATATATACCATCTCATTTAATGCTTGCCAAGATTCTGTTAGGTATGCGAGGCAGGTACTGTTATCTTCACTTTATGAATGAGGAAAAGGCACACAGAAGCTAATAACAAGTGAAGTCAACACTGGGTCTGAAATTTGTAAACTCTGATATAAAAAAGAAATCGTATCTCTGGAAAGAAAACTGTTGCAAACTATACACCTGCTTTCCAAAACATGTGTGGCTCTTCAGTAGCTATTTTACTGCCTTCTACCTACTCCAGTGTGCTGTTGGCTATGTCCAGTGCTGAGGACTGGGGAGGAGGCTTTTCTTCCCGCTTTAGGATCATGGTGATGTCCTTGCTGAGGACTGGGGAGGAGGCTTTTCCTCCCACTTTAGGATCATGGTGATGTCCTTCCAGAATTTGAACTGTGCTTTGGTCCTGAGCATGTCCTGGGGTGCAACATTCATTGTTCTCATTTGTTAGAGAATACAAGATCAGAATTTAAATAGTCACTGTTTTCCAAGATGCAAAGTGATACACTCTTGGTGTTTTAAAATCCTATCTGTTGATCTGATTGGCTGGTATTCCAGTCTTCCCTGTTTATCGCTCTGTGACTGGTGGGATTTGCCAATATGTCCAAGTACTTTCTCTTTCCAGAAGCATACCATAATATTGGTGTAGGATTTGTGGCCAGAACTTACTGGGCATCACCCCAGTTACTGTCCTAATACCTCATATTGTGTCAGAAGCTGACAATAGGAGTTGAAAATGCCATAATATGAATCTGTTCTCATAGTGAAGATCGTAATGAGAACGGGAAAAGCTGCAGACCGAACCAGTTCTCATTATGTTCTGAAGCCACATTTCCTCCCCACAACATGAATTGTATGGTCCAGGCTCTTTAATCAAGAAATGTTCCATTTGAAAGCATTCCTCATCCCACAGAAAACACAAATTTCACTTTGGAGCACATATCTAGTAGGAGAATTTGTTTTCTCATTCAATTAACCAGATTGAAAATGTAAGAACACTATTATGGAAGCTTCAATGTCAATGTGTGTGTGTATGATGATTGTTGCTAATTAAAAATAAGCTGATTTAGGACATTTGAAGCAAAGAAGCCCTCACATTCCCTTATCTCAGCATTTAAACAGTGCCTGGACTCTGTGCTCTCTGCCCACATTATCTGGCTGTGCGTGGCATAGCTTCCGGCTGCAATAGTGGGAAAGAATTTAGCAGATGTTCAAAAACAAATACATTGTTAGCTTTTGTTGTTGTCGTTGTTAAGGCTGCTTCACGTATTTTAAATTTTTCATTTCCTTCTGGGAGAGGAATTACTACTATTAACAATTCTGCACATTGCTTGAGGCAATGATAAACCATATTACCCTATTTATTTTACTCTCATTGCTATTTGAGAAAATGGTGGGCCATATATGCTTGTAGATTAGCTGGTGTCTTTTTGAAGCTACTGGCAAGGCTATGTTTAAAGTTTCAATTCTAATAAAAATGTGTTTAAAGCAACCAATGGCACCGTACAGGGAATGGCAGAGGAAAGGTCATTCTGTGTGTCCTGCAGCCTCAGAAGTGGGATCTTCCCCACACTTTTCTGTGAAGACAATGCAATTCAGAGCAGAGACATCTTCAAAGCTGCTTTGCACATGATGGTAATGAAGGATTGCAATGTGAGGTCACTGGGATTCCCAATACCACAAACACTGGTGTTATGAAAGGATGCTTAGTCCCAGCATGCCTAAGAAAACTAAATCTGATTCCTAGTCTTGGAAATCCCATCTCATGCATGATGCCATGTTTCCAAAACTGGAACGTTTCTACTGACTTATTTCCATGACTTCCTTTGCTCCAGCCACTGAACACTCACTCCCGGTGTGTCCTTACTAAAATGTTAGTTAATGTGTTATCTGTTCATGATAGTGCAGCTGTCTGCATAACTTCTGTGTATTTGTTTATTTATTTATTTTTTTGAGATGGATTCTTGCTTTGTTGTCCAGGCTGAAGTGAAGTGGCGCGATCTCGGCTCACTGCAACCTCCACCTCCTGGGTTCAAACGATTCTCATGTCAGCCTCCCAAGTAGCTGGGATTACAGGCACACACCACCATGCCCAGCTAATTTTTGTATTTTTAGTAGAGACAGGGTTTCACCGTGTTGGCCAGGCTGGTCTTGAGCTCCTGACCTCAAGTGATCTGCCTGCCTCTGCCTCCCAATGTGCTGGGATTACATGGGTGAGTTGCCACGCCTGGCCAACTTCTGTGTATTTATTGAGGGAGGTGATTTGGGTGGGGATGGTGGAAGGATTGGGGCATGTGAAAGAGAAGGAGTCCTGGTTTGTAAGTTAGATCATGTGAGGGATAGGGATAGGGAGTGGAGCACAGGGTGAATGAGACCACACACGTGTAAGAGGGAATGATGAGCAGGCAGGAAGAGAGGGTTGGTGTAGGAAAGGGTTGGTGCAGGAAAGGGGTGGTGTAGGAAAGGGTGGTATAGGAAAGGGGTGGTGTAGGAAAGGGTGGTGTAGGAAAGGGGTGGTGTAGGAAAGGGGTGGTGTAGGAAAGAGGTGGTGTAGGAAAGGGTGGTGTAGGAAAGAGGTGGTGTAGGAAAGGGTGGTGTAGGGAAGGGTTGGTGTAGGGAAGGGGTGGTGTAGGAAAGGGGTGGTGTAGGAAAGGTGTGGTGTAGGGAAGGGGTGGTATAGGAAAAGTTTGGTATAGGAAAGGCTTGTGTAGGAAAGGTTTGATGTAGGAAAGAGGTGTTGTAGGAAAGGGGTGGTGTAGGAAAGGGTTGATGTAGGAAAGATTTGGTGTACGAAGGGGTTGGTGTAGGAAAGGGGTGGTGTAGGAAATGGTTGGTGTAGGAAAGGTTTGGTGTAGGAAAGGGTTGGTGTAGGAAAGGGGTGGTGTAGGGTGCTGACATTTGCATAAGTTGCACTGGGGTAGGAGTGGATGATGATGGAAAGTTGGAAGAATGTGATATTTTTGTGGAAATAACAACTTAGAAATTGAGTCATCTTTTAGCTACAGAGAAGGGTATTCCCTTCACCATATAGTGAGCAGTTGCTGTATCCATGGCTCTTGACAAAAATGTTCACTTTGTGCCTTTTCCTGCATTATTGGCATCTGGAGTTCTAACAGCCAAGAGAGACAGAGGTCATAGTGGAATCAATATTTCTATTACAGATAAGAAAATCCCAGAAGGAGGGCCTACATAGATTAACCTGTACACAACCAAACTAAGATTTAAGAATTTTTCTGAAGATAATCCTGGGATTATGTCTCACATTTCATTTTAAGCTTCTTTCTTCATTTCCCTTTGCTTTATATTTCTCTCTCCTATTTTATTCCTCCTTGAAATAAAATGGGACAATAATGTGTTTTAAATGTAGAATCAAGGAATAACAAGAAATCATCATTTCAACTGCTATCATGTCCAGTGAAATTAAATGCTTGGATAATTACTTTGTTAATTACTAACAACTCCAAAATTCTGATTCTCAATCCACAGTCTATTGAATCATATAAATGGCTTGCTTTTATTGAATGGAAAAAGACAAAGAAGAAAAAGAGTGTCCAGTAGAGAGGAGGAGAAAGCACTACAGGGAACACCAGGGTCCCCATGATAAGTTCACTTTATTCCACTTCATAGTTCCTGTTAATTAGGAGCTTCCAATCATTGCAGCAACATGGGTTCCTACACTTTAACCCAACCCCTCCTCTTCTACTATCCCTAACTTTGACTAGTATGAGATGAATACTTGAGCTCAGCAACTTCCCATGGCTTTCGAATCTCAGGAGTTGTTCTTACTCTTTTTGATATAACAACCCTCAATTAATGTTTGGTATTCTTACACAACCAGTGGGAAAACAAGTATGCATCTGGAAAGCTTAGAAAATATAGAGATAGTCATATACCTAGGCTTGTTTTTATTTTAATTGAGTAATTTGCAAAGGTATCTTCTATATTAATAAATGTACATTCAATTCAAACAGATTGATATTGAATTAATAGGCAGTAATAAATTGGTTTATTTATGCTAGTGGAATTAAAAAATCTCGCTACTCTATACATTCAATTTCTAGTCCCTACTTTGAAAAGAGCATTTTCTTCCTTTTGAAATATATTTGAGCATAGTAACTTTCAAGGTCCTAAGTTTATTGGCATAATTTAATGGAAAAATTTATGCTCTAAAGCATTCATTTTTTTCCCCAAGCTTTGTGGTTTTCAATTTCTCATCTACTGGGTGGCTTTTAGTTTACATGGCAGAACGGAATCTTCTCAACTTTTTGATTCCTCTGATAAAATATTCAATAGAGAACTAAGCCAAAATTTGCTTCACCCAAGGACATGATCTCATCCTTATTCTTGTCTTCATGCCTAATGAAATACAGCTATTCTTATATGTATTTAGCTAAGTGATAGGCTTAAGCATCAGTTATCTTTTTTGGCTAATTTGTTTCAAAAGTAATTGAGCCCATGCACACATGAAATAATATGTAAAACAGTAAAGATCCCTGTACACAACAGTATTGAAGCCACTGTACTATTTCAAGACTAAATTAGACACTCTCTTCCTAGCCCCCTTTCACTCCTCCACCCTCCACCACATAGGACACTTTCTGGAAAAGAAGTCCAGGCAAAGAGACGTTAGTTTAATTGTTGCTAACGTCACATAAAAATGATCACCAACTTGGAATTTCTGAATTCACATGAAAGGGTGATACTGAGTTTAAACGTAAAGTTTCATATCCCATTGGTGGATAGAAAGAGTACAGGATTGTAAAGCAATTTCAGAGCAAGCCTCTAATGGCAACTTTAGTCCACAGTTTAGATCCTGTGCCCACCTGACATCTATTCTTTTTTTGAGTTGGAGTCTTGCTCTCTCTCCCAGTCTTGAGTGCAGTGGCGAGATCTGGGCTCACTGCAAGCTCTGCCTCCTGGGTTCACACCATTCTCCTGCCTCAGCCTCCCGAGTAGCTGGGACTACAGGCGCCCGCCACCAAGCCAGCTAATTTTTTGTATTTTTAGTAGAGACGGGGTTTCACGGTGTTAGCCAGGATGGTCTTGATCTCATGACCTCGTGATCCACCTGCCTCGGCCTCTGAAATCTATTCTTAGCTGTAGGTGGGGACCAGGACCAGAATCTTCAGAGCAGGCCCTAGAAAGCTGGGAAGTCAGGGGATTCCACTACAGGTTTCTCTATTCTGTCGGCATTTTAAGTGGTTCTGTTTAGATCTAGGCACATTAGAGCTACCCCTCAAACAGATGACGACTCTTAAGAGCCCCGGAATTTCTTTATTACCCAGGGAGTCACTGGGGACTGGCAGTAGGTGCCAGGTTTGGTGATGGCGTTTTGTGAATCACTGAGCTCATCTCAGGGCAGAGCAGCTTCCTAATGTGACTGTCATCTCCTCTTCCTTTCCCTCCAACACCAGCCACACTTCACCGCACTGGCCAGGTGTTTACCAACCTACCCCTTCATACAAAGTTCAACCGGACATTGTTTGGTAGTCAATGATATGAAGCTTGTTGTCTAAGTCAGCATCTGCAGTTTTACCGACTGATAGAAAGGTACAAGATAGAATATGATTCGGGACAGGAGTCATCAACATGTTGCCTTTCTGTTGCATGGAATGAACGTTTTGAAGTTGGAAGTATCCTGAAATTTCAGGACTTCATCTTAAAGATGAAAAAAAGATGAGGTGTCATGCACAGCTATTTTGTGGCAGCATTTGAATTCAACCCCAAGTCAAGTTATGATATCTCCTGTGTCAGAGGAAAGTACTTTTGATAATCCCAGAAATATCAAGACTCCAGTGGCAGTGAATATTTGGTTTCCACTTTGAAATGTAGATCACATTAGCAGGATATTCCCTAAAGGAGCTTTATACACAGTTGGTCCTCCCTCTGTCAACCTCATCTCCGACTCAAGTGGATCGAGTTCAAAACAGCCACACTTGTTCCAGAAGCCAATTTTGTTTGGGCCATAATATAGAGATGGTCCCATCCAGCCTTTAAGCATGCTAAGCATAGGTAGCTGTTTGTTACAATAGTTGAAAGGAGAAAGCCATAAAAACAAAGTCTCCCACTATTTCATCCAATTTAAAATTGTGGAAGGTGACAGAAAATATAACTGAAAGCTTTCCCTAAACTCTCTTTAAAGAAGTCCTAGAAAAAAAAAAAAAGAAAGCATTTATTTCCTTGATGATTTCTAAGTAATAACTAAATATGGATGCAATTTTGAACCGTGTATGGATGTTCTCAGTGTAATGTTCCTCTTTTGGAGACATCGCATCATATTTATTTATCTCACTCCCTGTCCTTTCCCCCATTAAAGTGGACCTGTGCATAGTTGATGCTTGTACCAAGATACACACCTTCTTCCTGTTTCCAGGACGGTACGATGGAAGGCAGGAGTGAGTGTCCGGAAAGAGGGAAGAAAAAAAAAACCAAATCTCATCGTTGCTTATTTGTCTACTGCTTTTAGCTCTGCTGAGATGTGAAGTCATTCTCATTTCTTTGTGTTCGGAAGTATAGCCTGCGACTTGTTGAAAGCTTAGCGCTAGACCTGCCTCTCAGAGACTTGCTCCCTCTGGAAATGCCCAGCCGAGGATGCGCGTGGTGCGTGTTGAAGAACACTGCCTTAGAGGTGGACACTTGGGGACAGGTGCGCTGCGGCCGGACTCGTGGACAGGTGCGCTGCGGCTGGAGCTGGCCCCGCATTTATTCACTTTCTGAATCGTAATGCCCTCAGTGAGTTGCAATTTCATATTGCTACATTTGTTTTTACTGGTGTTAAATTCCGGCAGTTAAATCTTTAAAGGGTTACTAAAAAATGCAAATATTTGTGTATTTACATGTCTAAGGAGAAGACCCTTTGGCAACCCAGGAGGAGACCAGGACTCAGGCTTTTTCTTCCAGTTAACTGTGGAGGACACGCCGTTGCTGCTGTGGCTGCTGAAGGAGGAGAAATCTCCTTGTTCTCCCGTCTTCCTGCTCTCCAGTCCCCTGTCTGGGCTTCCCATTTGCTGAACACAGCCAGATGCCAGCCGAGCTCAGGAAGCGTAGTTTGCAGGGGGTGTATCCAGAGACACAGCTCGGAGCAAGGGAAGCGAGAGGAAGAGATCCAACCTTAGGACAAAGGGCCAAGAACTTGGAGAGGACTTGGCCTAGGAGACAATCTAGGGCAAGCACGTTATCCAGGGTGACTGGGCAGGCAGAGAAACCCCAAGAGGCATAGAGCTCGTGTCCGTTCAAAGTAGGAGAGTCTGGGCTCTGCTCTCGGAGTCGGAGCTGGGGACCTTCAGGGTACTTCCTATGGAGAGAGCCTAGTTTATCAGAAAAAAGGGAACTTTCTTTTTTTACCATCTAGCCTTCACCTTGGCAGGGAGACAGGTGTTTTGAGTAGAAACACTTCAACTCGACATGTCAAACCAGTGCTTCAGCACAGCTGTGCCTGGCCCGCCCACCTCTCCCCTGCCCTCGGTTTTGGTCCAGAGTCTATTTTTGAACGTCTGATGTCTCTCTTGGTTAGTGTGATTGAAATACGGCAGAAAGCCGATTGCATCGTGTGGGGAAGTTGAAATCAATGCAACCAACAATTATATTAACGGTCTAGTTAAGAATAAAAAAGTAATAGAACAGACGTGCCTTGGTGAACGTTTATTTTCTATGGAGAAATAAACACAGTTGCCGCTTTTGGACTCCACCCTGGGCAACAAGGTAATGAATGTGGAGTTAGGTGGTGACTAAAGAATTTTGATTCTTTCCTCCAGGTTACAATGCTCGTTAAGGGGCAGCCTGTAATGAAACCTGCCATATGTGCTAAAACCAACTAAGTGATTATTTTAAAAGTCACAGTCTGCATGGGGCTTCATAAATTCACACCAGGGAGAGCTGTCTAAGGGGATTGCCACGTTCCACCCCCAACGCAAACTTCAAAGCTCCTTGCTAGGTCTCCACTCAAAGGCTTATCCCATGGCCCGAGCAAGGAAGGCCTTTGTGTGTGAAAACACCTGCCACCCAGCTTCAAGAGCACTGAGCGCTTTCGGCATGGCCGTCCCCGCTGGCCCACGCGGCATTTCTTACAGTGAGCTTGGTTTTTGACTGCATTGTTTTGCTTAACAAGCTGTTTTTTTTTCTACAGATGTAACCTTTTCCTGTGTTTCCTGACTGGGACATCAGCCAGGTATTCTAGCCAACTTTGGTAGATATATATAATTGTTTTTTTGCCAGGCTTGTTTTAAAAAATCTACCTCTTGCTTGCCCTGATCAATCCATCACTACCCTTGGAAAGGTCATGGTTCTCTCATCAGGAAACTTTTCAAAAATCCTTGGCTGTGATTTATCTTATGTTATGGGCTCTGACAGTGATTCTCAGGAAGCGAGGCCCATTAGTTTCTTGTAAGGTCACTCCCCTGCTGTCGCATGCATAGTGAGTATCAGTTGTGCTTGCCTGAGTTTGAAGCATCCTCTTGGGTGATTTCAAGGGGGGCAAAGGCAGGGCCGTGACTGGTTTCTGTGTGGAGACTCACACGGGTGAGACAGGTGATCCACGGTGGAGAGGGAGGGTGTCTCTTGTAGGTGCTAGAGCCTCAAAGATAGCTCTTATTTTAAATCCTGCTTCTCCAAGATTCAGTTCACAATATCTTATTATATTCATATTCTGTGGTTGTTTAAAAATTCTTCAGTATGTTATAAACAAATGTTTCTGATTGCCCATAAGCTTCGTAGGGACATTAATTATTACTGACATGAGAAATTAAAGGCAGCCTAGATATTATTTTTAGGAATTACAGCATTTGAAAATCATATTCAGTGAATTTCAGAGAAATTATATCTATACTCTTTAATACCGAGTAATGTTTAGTGAAAGGGTCAGACACTTTGGGGTAAAAAGCGGCATTATGAGGTCAAATAATTTGTTTTCATGTTTAGGAAGACATTTTTAGGGAGATAGTTTTGGTTGTATGAATTCTTTGTGATAAGGGCAAAATCAGATATTATACAGGAAGCATTTATGATACCCATTCAATTGTAAGATCTCACTATTTTCCCATTCGATAATCTCAGCCACCTAAAATACATCCAGTGTATATTTTCTGTTCTTTCTAGATATATCGTCATTTCAAATGCTCATTTCAGCCATGATCATTTATTCCAGAAGCACTTGTTAGGACATTATACTTATTTCCTTTAAGTATAAGGTCCTGTGTTGACTACTGAGAATGAAAAACTGAACAAGACAGAAAGTCCCACCTTGAAGATCTTCCAAGTGTAGCGAGTCTCCTGGCATCAGGTATGGCTGGTATCATGGAAACACTCGGCTGACTGTCCAGGAGATGCTGGTTAAGAGGCGGAAGGTGATGGCGTGAAATCAAGTTTAGGTTCAGGGGACACTCCTGAGAGCATTCCTGCCCTGTCCCCGTGGCCTGAGTGGCCTTCTCAGTTGCACAGGTAAGTTTTCTCTGCTCTGCACTCCCTCTGTCCCAAGGTACCCTTTAGCAAAGTGTAAATTTGTAAGAGTGGTTAGCCCTGGACTTTATCTCAAGTCTGTAATAAGGGTACCTACACTAAGACTGAAACTGGAACTTGCTATTGGTGATCAAACCATCAGTGTTAATAAGTCACTTAAGTTACATTTATGGACTGGAGAAAGAAATGGAAGAAAATCAGAGTACAAATAATAAATGGTTACCAGGTCCCTAGACCTGAAAGGGCAAAGACATTCATGCAGTAGGTGTCCAGGATACTCATGTGGTCCTCCTTCATGCTTAGGAACACAGACGCTCATCTTCACTATGCAAACCAGAGCCTGTGTGCCTTTCGTGGTCCTTCATATTTGCAGTGTGTGGGTTGCAGTTGCTTTCTTAGCCATGACAGTGACTGAAGGGAATATCAGAGTCTGTTAATGAATGATGCTTAGAGATTTCATTTTCAAAATATATTTTTAAATTACCTAATTATATGATATTGTATTGGAAAGTTCTTAGATTAGGTTTCACTTTAGAAATGTGATTTGGCCCTAAGAGTGATAGGAAAGAAATGTGTTCCTAATTATTCTCAGATAATTAAAATTTATGCTGTTCTATATGCTTGTTGAATTAAACGTAAAGGGAAGACATCTTACTGTTTAATAATTAAAATAATTTGAATTAGATTTTAAATTGGCCTCAGGAAGATCACCTTGGTTCATTTACTGATAATACATTCCAAAACTGATGATTCTAACTACTTACCTTTGAAGGAAAAAATTTGGCTTTTTTTCCTCATTTCTTCTCTCCCTCCTCCTTGAGAGTAATGTGGTGTGGTGGAAGAAAGATTTGCTGAGTGTTTGGTAGCTTATGTTTTAGCTTGGCCTCCAATATTTCCTCATAGTAAATTTCTGAAGCCCTTTGAATTCTTTGAATTCAATTTCCTCAGTGGCAAAATGGGGCTGGTAATGCAACCTCATGCAAACAACAGAGACTCAAATGAGAGAACTGATATGAAGACATTAATACAGCTGCAAAACATTATATAAATGCAAGGTATTATAATTACTAGTTCTGGTTCAATACAAGGCACACCATGCATTTGGAAAATAACTACCAATGGCCAAAAGGTGCATCATGAGTGTCTCCTTCTGCTACGGCTCCCCAGGTCTTCCGTCATCCCATTTCATTCCTAGAGGCAACCACTGTTCCTGGTGAGTGCTAAGGACCTTCTGGAAATACCGACACAGCAAGAGATTTTGCTAAGTATGTTTAATAGACATAGGGCCCACTTCCCAGGAGAATACCTTTTAATTTTAGTAGGACACAGTTTTCTCAAGATTTGCTCAAGATTTAAGGAATCGTACTTGCTCAAGATTTAAGGAATACCACTTAGGAAATTTTTGGTTAAAATAGAAAAGAGTAGGATCTGTATGCTGTTAGCTTGCTGAACCAGCCATTTCTCAGATGTGGGGTGAAATTCATGGAGTACCACCGAAGGGGTGGAAATAACACAAGGAGCATGAGGTATCAGCCACATAGCGGCCTTCACTACCCAAAAGGTAGCATTTCTTTTCAAAGCTGTTGCTCCCCTTTCTCGTTTGTAGATCACTGGGTGACAGCTCTGACAGAAACGAATAGCAGGTGGGATGACATACGTTCGTGGGATTTAGGTTATAGTTTGGCTGTAACATACTGCTGTGTCTCTTTTTCCAGACATGCCTTCATTTCGCAGGCTCAACACCTCTTTTCAACATAATGATTAGATTCATGGCCTGCATTTCAGTCAAGACATAGTCACGAGTCACTGTGTTCTTATTGTCGCAGATGGGGCTTCAAGTCCACATCAGCTCTTCCAGAAGATCAAGGGAGTCAGGCCACCCAGGAGCAGAGGAGAGGATGTCCCTCAAGAATGAGACAGGAAATGCAGAGGAAATGGGACACCACCTGTCCTGGAAGACAAGGCCAGTCACGGTCTCATAGCGCTCATTCTAGGCAATCCACCCACACATGAGGGGAAACGTGGGGAAGAAGGAAGCTTCCCTGCCTGAAACACGTATGGAAGCCAAGAGCTCCTGGGTCATGATACCTGCCCAATTAAGCAGAAACAGGTTTGGAGAGAGAAACGATCATCACACGGACCTCCAGGAAGTGTCTCCCTTACGGACTGGGAAGTCATCTTTGTTGAAGGCATTCGGTCAGAGCGAAAGGCATCCAGGCCCCTGAGAAATAGGGGAGGCAGAGCCAGAGGGAGGAGAGAGCAGAGGCCAAAGCCCAGGTAGGATACAGCACCGTGCCACTGCCACGGGCGTAAGGGTGGGGTTACAAAAGGGTGGCTTGTCCAGAGAGGCCAGCATTCCAGTGACAGGGATTGTTGCCATCTTCCATTCCCGGTTTCCTCTTGCTGACTGTATCGTGGAGTGGCTTCATTTCTCAGAGAAGAGCCGTGAAAAGATAAAAGCGTCTTTTCTTGTTCCACTGCTCTCCTGTGGGACAAAGAGTTCCTCTGGGGCTCTTGTCCTCGGCTGCAGTGTGTTCATCTTGATCCTAGAAAAGAGGATGCACAGGATGGGGATGAGATTTCAGTTGCTCCGGAAGCGACGCATCTCCTCACGTGGGCCAGGCTTTCACACACCCCAAGCGGATCCTCCACGGTGAGAACGATTGACAGCCGGCCACACGACCCAGGCAGAGACGCAGAAAGAGGGTGGCCAAAGACAGGCCGCCATGCCACGAACTGCTTTGTGGCGCAAAGGGCACATTCGGCCAAAGACACACACGTACACGGGAATACACACACAAATCCATAGAGAGAGGAAAAAAAACACACAGAGACAGAGAGACAGAGAGAGAAGAGAGAATGGGAGACACACACACAGACAAACACACACGCACACACACACACACACACACACACAGAGTCATACAGCAGAGGAGAGCAGCCCAGGGGCACGCAGGCCGACCCGTCATCGAGATCACGGACCGTGGCACGACTTTGGGGGAGACTCACCCCAACCAACACCGTCCGTGCAGGCCTGAGGCTGGTATCCCGTGCTGCTTCCCCCGTCTCCGCCTGGGGTTTCATCATCATGGTCGGCCCTTTGCGACTCCTGGCATCCGGAGACGTTCCCTTTGACCCCGTGGAGAGGTGAGGCCTTAGCCTCAGAGCCTCGACACCCAAGCACTGCCACGGAGGGCTCCTGCTCTGCCGAGCCTCTGGGCCTGGTTTCTAAGACAACCGTGGGAACCACTGTGACGGGAGAAACCGTTCGCGCCTCGCGCATGCGCATTGGCAGAGCCGATTCGCGCTCCACTCTGGACAGATAGGCTACGTCCCCTTTAAATATCACCTCCACTGTGCGGCGGCCATGATGCTCCTGCTGCCGCCGCGGCGGCGGCTGGATCCTGGGTCCTGTTTGGGGCGGCGTGGGAGAGGGGGCCGCGGGTGTTTCGTCCTGTCCCAGGCCCAAATCCCCAGGGGTCCTGTCCTCAGGAGCTGCTTGAGCCCACTTCCACCGAGGGAGGGGGAGCTTCAGGACGCCTGCTGTGTTCTCCGGACTCCCGTTGAGATCCGATTTTGGCCCCCTCCGAGTGAGACAGGATGGGCTCACCACATCTGGTCAGGCTGGCAGGGCCTGGCTGCAGCACAGAATGATCCCATAGGTCTCAAGGCCTAGTGTCAGCTGCAAATTCACTCATCCATCAGCCCTCTGCCTGCCTCCATGTTCGAAAGAGCAGTGGCCTGCCCGGCTTGTAAAAGCCCTGGGGTTCCGGAAAGCCGACCGCGCTTTCCAGGACACCTGCAATGAGGAAGAGAGGCGAATCCGAGGGGGTGACCATGTGACCACGCGTGGCACTGGCCAATCCCACAGCAGTTGGTGTTAATATGTGTCACTGGAGGCATACGGGGTGACGGCCAAACAAAGCGTCATGTCCAGGTATGTGCCAGTGGAAGGGGGAAACGGCTGACGTTTCCATCAATGCCAAGGAATATCAAAGAACACCTGGGACCCGGGGGTTGGGGGGGCCGCCTGTGCCTGCCCAAGCCACGTTTTCAAATGCCTACCAGAGGAGCAAAGAGGGTTCTGCAAAATTCACATCATCCCCAATCCTCCACCGACCCGGTAGCCCTGACGCAACTTCGGCTGGCACAAACCCACAGATAGTGGGAAGGAAACACACAGAGACTGAGAGACAGACAGAGAAGAGAGAATGGGAGACACATACACAGACACCTACACACACACACACACACACACACACACACACACTCACAGTCATACAGCAGAGGAGAGCAGCCCAGGGGCACGCAGGAAGACCCGTCCTTGAGATCACGGACGGCGGCATGACTTTTGGGGAGACTCACCCCAACCAACACCGTCCGTGCAGGCCTGAGGCTGGGATCCCGTGCTGCTTCCCCCGACTCTGCCTGGGGTTTCATCATCATGGTCGGCCCTTTGCGAATCCTGGCATCCGGAGACGTTCCCTTCCACCCCGTGGCGAGGTGAGGCCTTAGCCTCAGAGCCTCGATACCCAAGCACTGCCACGGAGGGCTCCTGCTCTGCCAAGCCTCGGGGCCTGGTTTCTACGACAATCTTGGGAACCACTGTGACGGGAGAAAGGGTTCGCGACTCGCGCATGCGCATTGGCTGAGCCGATCCGCGCTCCACTCCTGACAGATACGCTGTGTCCCCTTTAAATATCGCCACCGCCGCGCGGCGGCCATGATGCTCCTCCTGCTGCCACGGCAGCGGCTGGATCCTGGGACCTGTTTGGGCCGGCGTGGGAGAGGGGGCCGCGGGTGTCTCGTCCTGTCCCAGGCCCAAAACTCCAGGGGACCTGTCCTCAGGAGCTGCATGAGCCCACTTCCACCGAAGGAGGGGGAGTTTCAGGACGCCTGCTGTGTTCTCCGGACTCCCGTTGAGATCCGATTTTGGCCCTTTCCGAGTGAGACAGGATGGGCTCACCGCATCTGGTCAGGCCGGAAGGGCCTGGCTGCAGCACAGAATGATCCCATCGGTCTCAAGGCCTAGTGTCAGCTGCAAATTCACTCATCCATCAGCCCTCTGCCTCCCTCCTCCTTTGAAAGAGCAGTGGACTGCCCGGCTTGTAAAAGCCCTGGGGTTCCGGAAAGCCGACCGCGCTTTCCAGGACACCTGCAATGAGGAACACAGGCGAATCCGAGGGGGAGACCATGTGACCACGCGTGGCACTGGCCAATCTCACAGCAGTTGGTGTTAATGTGTGTCACCGGAGGCATACCGGGCGCTGGCGAATCAAAGGGTGGTGTCCAGGTATGTGCCGGTGGAAGGGTTAAATGGCTGACGTTTCCATCAATGCCAAGGAAAATCAAAGAACACCTGGGACCCGGGGGTTGGGGGAGCCACCTGTGCCTGACCAAAGCCACGTTTTCGAATTCCTGCCAGAGGAGCATAGAGGTTTCTGCAAAATTCGCAACACCCCCAATCCTCCACTGACCTGGCAGCCGTGACGCAACTTTGGCTGGAACAAACCCACAGATACTGGGTAAGAAACACACAGAGACTGAGAGGCAGAGAGAGAAGAGAGAATGGGAGACACTCACAGAGACACCTACATACAAACACACACACACACACACACGCACACACACACACACACACACACAGAGTCATACAGCAGAGGAGAGCAGCCCAGGGGCACGCAGGCCGACCCGTCATCGAGATCACGGACCGTGGCACGACTTTGGGGGAGACTCACCCCAACCAACACCGTCCGTGCAGGCCTGAGGCTGGGATCCCGTGCTGCTTCCCCCGTCTCCGCCTGGGGTTTCATCATCATGGTCGGCCCTTTGCGACTCCTGGCATCCGGAGACGTTCCCTTTGACCCCGTGGAGAGGTGAGGCCTTAGCCTCAGAGCCTCGACACCCAAGCACTGCCACGGAGGGCTCCTGCTCTGCCGAGCCTCTGGGCCTGGTTTCTAAGACAACCGTGGGAACCACTGTGATGGGAGAAACCGTTCTCGCCTCGCGCATGCGCATTGGCAGAGCCGATTCGCGCTCCACTCTGGACAGATAGGCTACGTCCCCTTTAAATATCACCTCCACTGTGCGGCGGCCATGATGCTCCTGCTGCCGCCGCGGCGGCGGCTGGATCCTGGGTCCTGTTTGGGGCGGCGTGGGAGAGGGGGCCGCGGGTGTTTCGTCCTGTCCCAGGCCCAAATCCCCAGGGGTCCTGTCCTCAGGAGCTGCTTGAGCCCACTTCCACCGAGGGAGGGGGAGCTTCAGGACGCCTGCTGTGTTCTCCGGACTCCCGTTGAGATCCGATTTTGGCCCTCTCCGAGTGAGACAGGATGGGCTCACCACATCTGGTCAGGCTGGCAGGGCCTGGCTGCAGCACAGAATGATCCCATCGGTCTCAAGGCCTAGTGTCAGCTGCAAATTCACTCATCCATCAGCCCTCTGCCTCCCTCCTCCTTTGAAAGAGCAGTGGACTGCCCGGCTTGTAAAAGCCCTGGGGTTCCGGCAAGCCGACCGCGCTTTCCAGGACACCTGCAATGAGGAAGAGAGGCGAATCCGAGGGGGTGACCATGTGACCACGCGTGGCACTGGCCAATCCCACAGCAGTTGGTGTTAATATGTGTCACTGGAGGCATACGGGGTGACGGCCAAACAAAGCGTCATGTCCAGGTATGTGCCAGTGGAAGGGGGAAACGGCTGACGTTTCCATCAATGCCAAGGAATATCAAAGAACACCTGGGACCCGGGGGTTGGGGGGCCGCCTGTGCCTGCCCAAGCCACGTTTTCAAATGCCTACCAGAGGAGCAAAGAGGGTTCTGCAAAATTCGCATCATCCCCAATCCTCCACCGACCCGGTAGCCCTGACGCAACTTTGGCTGGCACAAACCCACAGATAGTGGGAAGGAAACACACAGAGACTGAGAGACAGACAGAGAAGAGAGAATGGGAGACACATACACAGACACCTACACACACACACACACAGACACACACACTCACAGTCATACAGCAGAGGAGAGCAGCCCAGGGGCACGCAGGAAGACCCGTCCTTGAGATCACGGACGGCGGCACGACTTTTGGGGAGACTCACCCCAACCAACACCGTCCGTGCAGGCCTGAGGCTGGGATCCCGTGCTGCTTCCCCCGACTCTGCCTGGGGTTTCATCATCATGGTCGGCCCTTTGCGACTCCTGGCATCCGGAGACGTTCCCTTCCACCCCGTGGCGAGGTGAGGCCTTAGCCTCAGAGCCTCGATACCCAAGCACTGCCACGGAGGGCTCCTGCTCTGCCAAGCCTCGGGGCCTGGTTTCTACGACAATCTTGGGAACCACTGTGACGGGAGAAACGGTTCGCGACTCGCGCATGCGCATTGGCTGAGCCGATCCGCGCTCCACTCCTGACAGATAGGCTGTGTCCCCTTTAAATATCGCCACCGCCGCGCGGCGGCCATGATGCTCCTCCTGCTGCCACGGCAGCGGCTGGATCCTGGGACCTGTTTGGGGCGGCGTGGGAGAGGGGGCCGCGGGTGTCTCGTCCTGTCCCAGGCCCAAAACCCCAGGGGACCTGTCCTCAGGAGCTGCATGAGCCCACTTCCACCGAAGGAGGGGTAGTTTCAGGACGCCTGCTGTGTTCTCCGGACTCCCGTTGAGATCCGATTTTGGCCCTTTCCGAGTGAGACAGGATGGGCTCACCGCATCTGGTCAGGCCGGCAGGGCCTGGCTGCAGCACAGAATGATCCCATCGGTCTCAAGGCCTAGTGTCAGCTGCAAATTCACTCATCCATCAGCCCTCTGACTCCCTCCTCCTTTGAAAGAGCAGTGGCCTGCCCGGCTTGTAAAAGCCCTGGGGTTCCGGAAAGCCGACCGCGCTTTCCAGGACACCTGCAATGAGGAACACAGGCGAATCCGAGGGGGAGACCATGTGACCACGCGTGGCACTGGCCAATCCCACAGCAGTTGGTGTTAATGTGTGTCACCGGAGGCATACGGGGCGACGGCGAAACAAAGGGTGGTGTCCAGGTATGTGCCGGTGGAAGGGTTAAATGGCTGAAGTTTCCATCAATGCCAAGGAAAATCAAAGAACACCTGGGACCCGGGGGTTTGGGGGGCCGTCTGTGCCTGACCCAAGCCACGTTTTCAAATGCCTACCAGAGGAGCAAAGAGGTTTCTGCAAAATTCGCAACACCCCCAATCCTCCACTGAACTGGTAGCCATGACGCAACGTCGGCTGGCACAAACCCACAGACAGTGGGAAGGAAACACACAGAGACTGAGAGGCAGAGAGAGAAGAGAGAATGGGAGACGCTCACAGACACGCACACACACACACACACACACACACACACAGAGTCATACAGCAGAGGAGAGCAGCCCCGGGGCACGCAAGCCGACCTGTCATCGAGATCACGGACGGCGGCACGACTTTGGGGGAGACTCACTCCAACCAACACCATCCGTGCAGTCCTGAGGCTGGTATCCCGTGCTGCTTCCCCCGTCTCCGCCTGGGGTTTCATCATCATGGTCGGCCCTTTGCGACTCCTGGCATCCGGAGACGTTCCCTTCGACCCTGTGGAGAGGTCAGCCTTAGCCTCAGAGCCTCAACACACAAGCAGTGCCACGGAGGGCTCCTGCTCTGCCAAGCCTCGGGGCCTGGTTTCTAAGACAACCGTGGGAACCACTGTGACGGGAGAAACCCTTCGCGCATCGCGCATGCGCGTTGTCTGAGCCCAATCGCGCTCCACTCCTGACAGATAGGCTGCGTCCCCTTTAAATATCGCCGCTGCCGCACGGCGGCCGAGATGCTCCTGCTGCCTCCGCGGCGGCGGCTGGATCCTGGGTCCTGTTTGGGGCGGCGTGGGAGAGGGGGCCGCGGGTGTTTCGTCCTGTCCCAGGCCCAAATCCCCAGGGGTCCTGTCCTCAGGAGCTGCTTGAGCCCACTTCCACCGAGGGAGGGGGAGCTTCAGGACGCCTGCTGTGTTCTCCGGACTCCCGTTGAGATCCGATTTTGGCCCCCTCCGAGTGAGACAGGATGGGCTCACCACATCTGGTCAGGCTGGCAGGGCCTGGCTGCAGCACAGAATGATCCCATAGGTCTCAAGGCCTAGTGTCAGCTGCAAATTCACTCATCCATCAGCCCTCTGCCTGCCTCCATGTTCGAAAGAGCAGTGGCCTGCCCGGCTTGTAAAAGCCCTGGGGTTCCGGAAAGCCGACCGCGCTTTCCAGGACACCTGCAATGAGGAAGAGAGGCGAATCCGAGGGGGTGACCATGTGACCACGCGTGGCACTGGCCAATCCCACAGCAGTTGGTGTTAATATGTGTCACTGGAGGCATACGGGGTGACGGCCAAACAAAGCGTCATGTCCAGGTATGTGCCAGTGGAAGGGGGAAACGGCTGACGTTTCCATCAATGCCAAGGAATATCAAAGAACACCTGGGACCCGGGGGTTGGGGGGGCCGCCTGTGCCTGCCCAAGCCACGTTTTCAAATGCCTACCAGAGGAGCAAAGAGGGTTCTGCAAAATTCACATCATCCCCAATCCTCCACCGACCCGGTAGCCCTGACGCAACTTCGGCTGGCACAAACCCACAGATAGTGGGAAGGAAACACACAGAGACTGAGAGACAGACAGAGAAGAGAGAATGGGAGACACATACACAGACACCTACACACACACACACACACACACACACACTCACAGTCATACAGCAGAGGAGAGCAGCCCAGGGGCACGCAGGAAGACCCGTCCTTGAGATCACGGACGGCGGCATGACTTTTGGGGAGACTCACCCCAACCAACACCGTCCGTGCAGGCCTGAGGCTGGGATCCCGTGCTGCTTCCCCCGACTCTGCCTGGGGTTTCATCATCATGGTCGGCCCTTTGCGAATCCTGGCATCCGGAGACGTTCCCTTCCACCCCGTGGCGAGGTGAGGCCTTAGCCTCAGAGCCTCGATACCCAAGCACTGCCACGGAGGGCTCCTGCTCTGCCAAGCCTCGGGGCCTGGTTTCTACGACAATCTTGGGAACCACTGTGACGGGAGAAAGGGTTCGCGACTCGCGCATGCGCATTGGCTGAGCCGATCCGCGCTCCACTCCTGACAGATACGCTGTGTCCCCTTTAAATATCGCCACCGCCGCGCGGCGGCCATGATGCTCCTCCTGCTGCCACGGCAGCGGCTGGATCCTGGGACCTGTTTGGGCCGGCGTGGGAGAGGGGGCCGCGGGTGTCTCGTCCTGTCCCAGGCCCAAAACTCCAGGGGACCTGTCCTCAGGAGCTGCATGAGCCCACTTCCACCGAAGGAGGGGGAGTTTCAGGACGCCTGCTGTGTTCTCCGGACTCCCGTTGAGATCCGATTTTGGCCCTTTCCGAGTGAGACAGGATGGGCTCACCGCATCTGGTCAGGCCGGAAGGGCCTGGCTGCAGCACAGAATGATCCCATCGGTCTCAAGGCCTAGTGTCAGCTGCAAATTCACTCATCCATCAGCCCTCTGCCTCCCTCCTCCTTTGAAAGAGCAGTGGACTGCCCGGCTTGTAAAAGCCCTGGGGTTCCGGAAAGCCGACCGCGCTTTCCAGGACACCTGCAATGAGGAACACAGGCGAATCCGAGGGGGAGACCATGTGACCACGCGTGGCACTGGCCAATCTCACAGCAGTTGGTGTTAATGTGTGTCACCGGAGGCATACCGGGCGCTGGCGAATCAAAGGGTGGTGTCCAGGTATGTGCCGGTGGAAGGGTTAAATGGCTGACGTTTCCATCAATGCCAAGGAAAATCAAAGAACACCTGGGACCCGGGGGTTGGGGGAGCCACCTGTGCCTGACCAAAGCCACGTTTTCGAATTCCTGCCAGAGGAGCATAGAGGTTTCTGCAAAATTCGCAACACCCCCAATCCTCCACTGACCTGGCAGCCGTGACGCAACTTTGGCTGGAACAAACCCACAGATACTGGGTAAGAAACACACAGAGACTGAGAGGCAGAGAGAGAAGAGAGAATGGGAGACACTCACAGAGACACCTACATACAAACACACACACACACACACACGCACACACACACACACACACACACAGAGTCATACAGCAGAGGAGAGCAGCCCAGGGGCACGCAGGCCGACCCGTCATCGAGATCACGGACCGTGGCACGACTTTGGGGGAGACTCACCCCAACCAACACCGTCCGTGCAGGCCTGAGGCTGGGATCCCGTGCTGCTTCCCCCGTCTCCGCCTGGGGTTTCATCATCATGGTCGGCCCTTTGCGACTCCTGGCATCCGGAGACGTTCCCTTTGACCCCGTGGAGAGGTGAGGCCTTAGCCTCAGAGCCTCGACACCCAAGCACTGCCACGGAGGGCTCCTGCTCTGCCGAGCCTCTGGGCCTGGTTTCTAAGACAACCGTGGGAACCACTGTGATGGGAGAAACCGTTCTCGCCTCGCGCATGCGCATTGGCAGAGCCGATTCGCGCTCCACTCTGGACAGATAGGCTACGTCCCCTTTAAATATCACCTCCACTGTGCGGCGGCCATGATGCTCCTGCTGCCGCCGCGGCGGCGGCTGGATCCTGGGTCCTGTTTGGGGCGGCGTGGGAGAGGGGGCCGCGGGTGTTTCGTCCTGTCCCAGGCCCAAATCCCCAGGGGTCCTGTCCTCAGGAGCTGCTTGAGCCCACTTCCACCGAGGGAGGGGGAGCTTCAGGACGCCTGCTGTGTTCTCCGGACTCCCGTTGAGATCCGATTTTGGCCCTCTCCGAGTGAGACAGGATGGGCTCACCACATCTGGTCAGGCTGGCAGGGCCTGGCTGCAGCACAGAATGATCCCATCGGTCTCAAGGCCTAGTGTCAGCTGCAAATTCACTCATCCATCAGCCCTCTGCCTCCCTCCTCCTTTGAAAGAGCAGTGGACTGCCCGGCTTGTAAAAGCCCTGGGGTTCCGGCAAGCCGACCGCGCTTTCCAGGACACCTGCAATGAGGAAGAGAGGCGAATCCGAGGGGGTGACCATGTGACCACGCGTGGCACTGGCCAATCCCACAGCAGTTGGTGTTAATATGTGTCACTGGAGGCATACGGGGTGACGGCCAAACAAAGCGTCATGTCCAGGTATGTGCCAGTGGAAGGGGGAAACGGCTGACGTTTCCATCAATGCCAAGGAATATCAAAGAACACCTGGGACCCGGGGGTTGGGGGGCCGCCTGTGCCTGCCCAAGCCACGTTTTCAAATGCCTACCAGAGGAGCAAAGAGGGTTCTGCAAAATTCGCATCATCCCCAATCCTCCACCGACCCGGTAGCCCTGACGCAACTTTGGCTGGCACAAACCCACAGATAGTGGGAAGGAAACACACAGAGACTGAGAGACAGACAGAGAAGAGAGAATGGGAGACACATACACAGACACCTACACACACACACACACAGACACACACACTCACAGTCATACAGCAGAGGAGAGCAGCCCAGGGGCACGCAGGAAGACCCGTCCTTGAGATCACGGACGGCGGCACGACTTTTGGGGAGACTCACCCCAACCAACACCGTCCGTGCAGGCCTGAGGCTGGGATCCCGTGCTGCTTCCCCCGACTCTGCCTGGGGTTTCATCATCATGGTCGGCCCTTTGCGACTCCTGGCATCCGGAGACGTTCCCTTCCACCCCGTGGCGAGGTGAGGCCTTAGCCTCAGAGCCTCGATACCCAAGCACTGCCACGGAGGGCTCCTGCTCTGCCAAGCCTCGGGGCCTGGTTTCTACGACAATCTTGGGAACCACTGTGACGGGAGAAACGGTTCGCGACTCGCGCATGCGCATTGGCTGAGCCGATCCGCGCTCCACTCCTGACAGATAGGCTGTGTCCCCTTTAAATATCGCCACCGCCGCGCGGCGGCCATGATGCTCCTCCTGCTGCCACGGCAGCGGCTGGATCCTGGGACCTGTTTGGGGCGGCGTGGGAGAGGGGGCCGCGGGTGTCTCGTCCTGTCCCAGGCCCAAAACCCCAGGGGACCTGTCCTCAGGAGCTGCATGAGCCCACTTCCACCGAAGGAGGGGTAGTTTCAGGACGCCTGCTGTGTTCTCCGGACTCCCGTTGAGATCCGATTTTGGCCCTTTCCGAGTGAGACAGGATGGGCTCACCGCATCTGGTCAGGCCGGCAGGGCCTGGCTGCAGCACAGAATGATCCCATCGGTCTCAAGGCCTAGTGTCAGCTGCAAATTCACTCATCCATCAGCCCTCTGACTCCCTCCTCCTTTGAAAGAGCAGTGGCCTGCCCGGCTTGTAAAAGCCCTGGGGTTCCGGAAAGCCGACCGCGCTTTCCAGGACACCTGCAATGAGGAACACAGGCGAATCCGAGGGGGAGACCATGTGACCACGCGTGGCACTGGCCAATCCCACAGCAGTTGGTGTTAATGTGTGTCACCGGAGGCATACGGGGCGACGGCGAAACAAAGGGTGGTGTCCAGGTATGTGCCGGTGGAAGGGTTAAATGGCTGAAGTTTCCATCAATGCCAAGGAAAATCAAAGAACACCTGGGACCCGGGGGTTTGGGGGGCCGTCTGTGCCTGACCCAAGCCACGTTTTCAAATGCCTACCAGAGGAGCAAAGAGGTTTCTGCAAAATTCGCAACACCCCCAATCCTCCACTGAACTGGTAGCCATGACGCAACGTCGGCTGGCACAAACCCACAGACAGTGGGAAGGAAACACACAGAGACTGAGAGGCAGAGAGAGAAGAGAGAATGGGAGACGCTCACAGACACGCACACACACACACACACACACACACACACACAGAGTCATACAGCAGAGGAGAGCAGCCCCGGGGCACGCAAGCCGACCTGTCATCGAGATCACGGACGGCGGCACGACTTTGGGGGAGACTCACTCCAACCAACACCATCCGTGCAGTCCTGAGGCTGGTATCCCGTGCTGCTTCCCCCGTCTCCGCCTGGGGTTTCATCATCATGGTCGGCCCTTTGCGACTCCTGGCATCCGGAGACGTTCCCTTCGACCCTGTGGAGAGGTCAGCCTTAGCCTCAGAGCCTCAACACACAAGCAGTGCCACGGAGGGCTCCTGCTCTGCCAAGCCTCGGGGCCTGGTTTCTAAGACAACCGTGGGAACCACTGTGACGGGAGAAACCCTTCGCGCATCGCGCATGCGCGTTGTCTGAGCCCAATCGCGCTCCACTCCTGACAGATAGGCTGCGTCCCCTTTAAATATCGCCGCTGCCGCACGGCGGCCGAGATGCTCCTGCTGCCTCCGCGGCGGCGGCTGGATCCTGGGTCCTGTTTGGGGCGGCGTGGGAGAGGGGGCCGCGGGTGTTTCGTCCTGTCCCAGGCCCAAATCCCCAGGGGTCCTGTCCTCAGGAGCTGCTTGAGCCCACTTCCACCGAGGGAGGGGGAGCTTCAGGACGCCTGCTGTGTTCTCCGGACTCCCGTTGAGATCCGATTTTGGCCCCCTCCGAGTGAGACAGGATGGGCTCACCACATCTGGTCAGGCTGGCAGGGCCTGGCTGCAGCACAGAATGATCCCATAGGTCTCAAGGCCTAGTGTCAGCTGCAAATTCACTCATCCATCAGCCCTCTGCCTGCCTCCATGTTCGAAAGAGCAGTGGCCTGCCCGGCTTGTAAAAGCCCTGGGGTTCCGGAAAGCCGATCGCGCTTTCCAGGACACCTGCAATGAGGAACACAGGCGAATCCGAGGGGGAGACCATGTGACCACGCGTGGCACTGGCCAATCCCACAGCAGGTGGTGTTAATGTGTGTCACCGGAGGCATACGGGGCGACGGCGAAACAAAGGGTGGTGTCCAGGTATGTGCCGGTGGAAGGGTTAAACGGCTGACCTTTCCATCAATGCCAAGGAAAATCAAAGAACACTTGGGACCCGGGGGTTGGGGGGGCCGCTTGTGCCTGACCCAAGCCACGATTTCAAATGCCTACCAGAGGAGCAAAGAGTTTTCTGCAAAATTCGCAACACCCCCAATCCTCCATCGACCTGGTATCCCTGACGCAACTTCGGCTGGCACAAACCCACAGACAGTGGGAAAGAAACCCACAGAGACTAAGAGGGAGAGAGAAGAGAGAATGGGAGACACTCACACAGACACCAACTCACACACACACACACACACACACACACAGAGTCATACAGCAGAGGAGAGCAGCCCCGGGGCACGCAAGCCGACCTGTCATCGAGATCACGGACGGCGGCACGACTTTGGGGGAGACTCACTCCAACCAACACCATCCGTGCAGTCCTGAGGCTGGTATCCCGTGCTGCTTCCCCCGTCTCCGCCTGGGGTTTCATCATCATGGTCGGCCCTTTGCGACTCCTGGCATCCAGAGACGTTCCCTTCGACCCTGTGGAGAGGTCAGCCTTAGCCTCAGAGCCTCAACACACAAGCAGTGCCACGGAGGGCTCCTGCTCTGCCAAGCCTCGGGGCCTGGTTTCTAAGACAACCGTGGGAACCACTGTGACGGGAGAAACCCTTCGCGCATCGCGCATGCGCGTTGTCTGAGCCCAATCGCGATCCACTCCTGACAGATAGGCTGCGTCCCCTTTAAATATCGCCGCTGCCGCACGGCGGCCGAGATGCTCCTGCTGCCTCCGCGGCGGCGGCTGGATCCTGGGTCCTGTTTGGGGCGGCGTGGGAGAGGAGGCCGCGGGTGTCTCGTCCTGTCCCAGGCCCAAACCCCCAGGGGTCCTGTCCTCAGGAGCTGCTTGAGCCCACTTCCACCGAGGGAGGGGGAGCTTCAGGACGCCTGCTGTGTTCTCCGGACTCCCGTTGAGGTCTGATTTTGGCCCTCTCGGAGTGAGACAGGATGGGCTCACCACATCTGGTCAGGCCGGCAGGGCCTGGCTGCAGCACAGAATGATCCCATAGGTCTCAAGGCCTAGTGTCAGCTGCAAATTCACTCATCCATCAGCCCTCTGCCTCCCTCCTCCTTTGAAAGAGCAGTGGCCTGCCCGGCTTGTAAAAGCCCTGGGGTTCCGGAAAGCCGACCGCGCTTTCCAGGACACCTGCAATGAGGAACACAGGCGAATCCGAGGGGGAGACCATGTGACCACGCGTGGCACTGGCCAATCCCACAGCAGGTGGTGTTAATGTGTGTCACCGGAGGCATACGGGGAGACGGCGAAACACAGGGTGGTGTCCAGGTATGTGCCGGTGGAATGGTTAAACGGCTGACCTTTCCATCAAGGCCAAGGAAAATCAAAGAACACTTGGGACCCGGGGGTTGGGGGGGCCGCCTGTGCCTGACCCAAGCCACGTTTTCAAATGCCTACCAGAGGAGCAAAGAGGTTTCTGCAAATTTCGCAACACCCCCAATCTTCCATCGACCTGGTAGCCCTGACGCAACTTCGGAAGGCACAAACCCACAGACAGTGGGAAAGAAACACACAGAGACTAAGAGGCAGAGAGAGAAGAGAGAATGGGAGACACTCACACAGACACCTACTCACACACACACACACACACACACACACACACACACACACACACACACACAGAGTCATACAGCAGAGGAGAGCAGCCCAGGGGCACGCAGGCCGACCCGTCATCGAGATCACGGACGGCGGCACGAATTTTGGGGAGACTCACCCCAACCAACACCGTCCATGCAGGCCTGAGGCTGGTATCCCGTGCTGCTTCCCCCGTCTCCGCCTGGGGTTTCATCATCATGGTCGGCCCTTTGCGACTCCTGGCATCCGGAGACCTTCCCTTCTACCCCCTGGAGAGATGAGGCCTTAGCCTCAGAGCCTCGACACCCAAGCACTGCCACGGAGGGCTCCTGCTCTGCCGAGCCTCTGGGCCTTGTTTCTAAGACAACCGTGGGAACCACTGTGACGGGAGAAACCCTTCGCGCCTCGCGCATGCGCGTTGGCTGAGCCCATTCGCGCTCCACTCCTGACAGATAGGCTGCGTCCCCTTTAAATATCGCCGCCACCGCACAGCGGCCGAGATGCTCCTGCTGTCGCCGCCGCGGCGGCTAGATCCTGGGTCCTGTTTGGGGCGGCGTGGGAGAGAGGCCGCGGGTGTCTCGTCCTGTCCCAGTCCCAAACCCCCAGGGGTCCTGTCCTCAGGAGCTGCTTGAGCCCACTTCCACCGAGGGCGGGGGAGCTTCAGGGGGCCTGCTGTGTTCTCCGGACTCCGGTTGAGATCTGATTTTGGCCCTCTCGGAGTGAGACAGGATGGGCTCACCACATCTGGTCAGGCCGGCAGGGCCTGGTTGCAGCACAGAATGATCCCATCGGTCTCAAGGCCTAGTGTCAGCTGCAAATTCACTCATCCATCAGCCCTCTGCCTCCCTCCTCCTTTGAAAGAGCAGTGGCCTGCCCGGCTTGTAAAAGCCCTGGGGTTCCGGAAAGCCGACCGCGCTTTCCAGGACACCTGCAATGAGGAACACAGGCGAATCCGAGGGGGAGACCATGTGACCACGCGTGGCACTGGCCAATCCCACAGCAGGTGGTGTTAATGTGTGTCACCGGAGGCATACGGGGCGACGGCGAAACAAAGGGTGGTGTCCAGGTATGTGCCGGTGGAAGGGTTAAACGGCTGACCTTTCCATCAATGCCAAGGAAAATCAAAGAACACTTGGGACCCGGGGGTTGGGGGGGCCGCTTGTGCCTGACCCAAGCCACGTTTTCAAATGCCTACCAGAGGAGCAAAGAGTTTTCTGCAAAATTCGCAACACCCCCAATCCTCCATCGACCTGGTATCCCTGACGCAACTTCGGCTGGCACAAACCCACAGACAGTGGGAAAGAAACACACAGAGACTGAGAGGCAGAGAGAGAAGAGAGAATGGGAGACACTCACACAGACACCAACTCACACACACACACACACACACACACACACACACACACACAGAGTCATACAGCAGAGGAGAGCAGCCCCGGGGCACGCAAGCCGACCTGTCATCGAGATCACGGACGGCGGCACGACTTTGGGGGAGACTCACTCCAACCAACACCATCCGTGCAGTCCTGAGGCTGGTATCCCCTGCTGCTTCCCCCGTCTCCGCCTGGGGTTTCATCATCATGGTCGGCCCTTTGCGACTCCTGGCATCCGGAGACGTTCCCTTCGACCCCGTGGAGAGGTCAGCCTTAGCCTCAGAGCCTCAACACACAAGCAGTGCCACGGAGGGCTCCTGCTCTGCCAAGCCTCGGGGCCTGGTTTCTAAGACAACCGTGGGAACCACTGTGACGGGAGAAACCCTTCGCGCCTCGCGCATGCGCGTTGGCTGAGCCCATTCGCGCTCCACTCCTGACAGATAGGCTGCGTCCCCTTTAAATATCGCCGCCACCGCACGGCGGCCGAGATGCTCCTGCTGCCGCCGCGGCGGCGCCTGGATCCTGGGTCCTGTTTGGGGCGGCGTGGGAGAGGAGGCCGCGGGTGTCTCGTACTGTCCCAGGCCCAAACCCCCAGGGGTCCTGTCCTGAGGAGCTGCTTGAGCGCACTTCCACCGAGGGAGGGGGAGCTTCAGGACGCCTGCTGTGTTCTCCGGACTCCCGTTGAGATCCGATTTTGGCCCTCTCCGAGTGAGACAGGATGGGCTCACCACATCTGGTCAGGCCGGCAGGGCCTGGCTGCAGCACAGAATGATCCCATAGGTCTCAAGGCCTAGTGTCAGCTGCAAATTCACTCATCAATCAGCCCTCTGCCTCCCTCCTCCTTTGAAAGAGCAGTGGCCTGCCCGGCTTGTAAAAGCCCTGGGGTTCCGGAAAGCCGACCGTGCTTTCCAGGACACCTGCATTGAGGAACACAGGCGAATCCGAGGGGGAGACCATGTGACCACGCGTGGCACTGGCCAATCCCACAGCAGGTGGTGTTAATGTGTGTCACCGGAGGCATACGGGGAGACGGCGAAACAAAGGGTGGTGTCCAGGTATGTGCAGGTGGAAGCGTTAAACGGCTGACCTTTCCATCAAGGCCAAGGAAAATCAAGAACACTTGGGACCCCGGGGTTGGGGGGGCCGCCTGTGCCTGACCCAAGCCACGTTTTCAAATGCCTACCAGAGGAGCAAAGAGGTTTCTGCAAAATTCGCAACACCCCCAATCTTCCATCGACCTGGTAGCCCTGACGCAACTTCGGAAGGCACAAACCCACAGACAGTGGGAAAGAAACACACAGAGACTAAGAGGCAGAGAGAGAAGAGAGAATGGGAGACACTCACACAGACACCTACTCACACACACACACACACACAAACACACACACACACAGAGTCATACAGCAGAGGAGAGCAGCCCCGGGGCACGCAAGCCGACCTGTCATCGAGATCACGGACGGCGGCACGACTTTGGGGGAGACTCACTCCAACCAACACCATCCGTGCAGTCCTGAGGCTGGTATCCCGTGCTGCTTCCCCCGTCTCCGCCTGGGGTTTCATCATCATGGTCGGCCCTTTGCGACTCCTGGCATCCAGAGACGTTCCCTTCGACCCTGTGGAGAGGTCAGCCTTAGCCTCAGAGCCTCAACACACAAGCAGTGCCACGGAGGGCTCCTGCTCTGCCAAGCCTCGGGGCCTGGTTTCTAAGACAACCGTGGGAACCACTGTGACGGGAGAAACCCTTCGCGCATCGCGCATGCGCGTTGTCTGAGCCCAATCGCGATCCACTCCTGACAGATAGGCTGCGTCCCCTTTAAATATCGCCGCTGCCGCACGGCGGCCGAGATGCTCCTGCTGCCTCCGCGGCGGCGGCTGGATCCTGGGTCCTGTTTGGGGCGGCGTGGGAGAGGAGGCCGCGGGTGTCTCGTCCTGTCCCAGGCCCAAACCCCCAGGGGTCCTGTCCTCAGGAGCTGCTTGAGCCCACTTCCACCGAGGGAGGGGGAGCTTCAGGACGCCTGCTGTGTTCTCCGGACTCCCGTTGAGGTCTGATTTTGGCCCTCTCGGAGTGAGACAGGATGGGCTCACCACATCTGGTCAGGCCGGCAGGGCCTGGCTGCAGCACAGAATGATCCCATAGGTCTCAAGGCCTAGTGTCAGCTGCAAATTCACTCATCCATCAGCCCTCTGCCTCCCTCCTCCTTTGAAAGAGCAGTGGCCTGCCCGGCTTGTAAAAGCCCTGGGGTTCCGGAAAGCCGACCGCGCTTTCCAGGACACCTGCAATGAGGAACACAGGCGAATCCGAGGGGGAGACCATGTGACCACGCGTGGCACTGGCCAATCCCACAGCAGGTGGTGTTAATGTGTGTCACCGGAGGCATACGGGGAGACGGCGAAACACAGGGTGGTGTCCAGGTATGTGCCGGTGGAATGGTTAAACGGCTGACCTTTCCATCAAGGCCAAGGAAAATCAAAGAACACTTGGGACCCGGGGGTTGGGGGGGCCGCCTGTGCCTGACCCAAGCCACGTTTTCAAATGCCTACCAGAGGAGCAAAGAGGTTTCTGCAAATTTCGCAACACCCCCAATCTTCCATCGACCTGGTAGCCCTGACGCAACTTCGGAAGGCACAAACCCACAGACAGTGGGAAAGAAACACACAGAGACTAAGAGGCAGAGAGAGAAGAGAGAATGGGAGACACTCACACAGACACCTACTCACACACACACACACACACACACACACACACACACACACACACACAGAGTCATACAGCAGAGGAGAGCAGCCCAGGGGCACGCAGGCCGACCCGTCATCGAGATCACGGACGGCGGCACGAATTTTGGGGAGACTCACCCCAACCAACACCGTCCATGCAGGCCTGAGGCTGGTATCCCGTGCTGCTTCCCCCGTCTCCGCCTGGGGTTTCATCATCATGGTCGGCCCTTTGCGACTCCTGGCATCCGGAGACCTTCCCTTCTACCCCCTGGAGAGATGAGGCCTTAGCCTCAGAGCCTCGACACCCAAGCACTGCCACGGAGGGCTCCTGCTCTGCCGAGCCTCTGGGCCTTGTTTCTAAGACAACCGTGGGAACCACTGTGACGGGAGAAACCCTTCGCGCCTCGCGCATGCGCGTTGGCTGAGCCCATTCGCGCTCCACTCCTGACAGATAGGCTGCGTCCCCTTTAAATATCGCCGCCACCGCACAGCGGCCGAGATGCTCCTGCTGTCGCCGCCGCGGCGGCTAGATCCTGGGTCCTGTTTGGGGCGGCGTGGGAGAGAGGCCGCGGGTGTCTCGTCCTGTCCCAGTCCCAAACCCCCAGGGGTCCTGTCCTCAGGAGCTGCTTGAGCCCACTTCCACCGAGGGCGGGGGAGCTTCAGGGGGCCTGCTGTGTTCTCCGGACTCCGGTTGAGATCTGATTTTGGCCCTCTCGGAGTGAGACAGGATGGGCTCACCACATCTGGTCAGGCCGGCAGGGCCTGGTTGCAGCACAGAATGATCCCATCGGTCTCAAGGCCTAGTGTCAGCTGCAAATTCACTCATCCATCAGCCCTCTGCCTCCCTCCTCCTTTGAAAGAGCAGTGGCCTGCCCGGCTTGTAAAAGCCCTGGGGTTCCGGAAAGCCGACCGCGCTTTCCAGGACACCTGCAATGAGGAACACAGGCGAATCCGAGGGGGAGACCATGTGACCACGCGTGGCACTGGCCAATCCCACAGCAGGTGGTGTTAATGTGTGTCACCGGAGGCATACGGGGCGACGGCGAAACAAAGGGTGGTGTCCAGGTATGTGCCGGTGGAAGGGTTAAACGGCTGACCTTTCCATCAATGCCAAGGAAAATCAAAGAACACTTGGGACCCGGGGGTTGGGGGGGCCGCTTGTGCCTGACCCAAGCCACGTTTTCAAATGCCTACCAGAGGAGCAAAGAGTTTTCTGCAAAATTCGCAACACCCCCAATCCTCCATCGACCTGGTATCCCTGACGCAACTTCGGCTGGCACAAACCCACAGACAGTGGGAAAGAAACACACAGAGACTGAGAGGCAGAGAGAGAAGAGAGAATGGGAGACACTCACACAGACACCAACTCACACACACACACACACACACACACACACACACACACACAGAGTCATACAGCAGAGGAGAGCAGCCCCGGGGCACGCAAGCCGACCTGTCATCGAGATCACGGACGGCGGCACGACTTTGGGGGAGACTCACTCCAACCAACACCATCCGTGCAGTCCTGAGGCTGGTATCCCCTGCTGCTTCCCCCGTCTCCGCCTGGGGTTTCATCATCATGGTCGGCCCTTTGCGACTCCTGGCATCCGGAGACGTTCCCTTCGACCCCGTGGAGAGGTCAGCCTTAGCCTCAGAGCCTCAACACACAAGCAGTGCCACGGAGGGCTCCTGCTCTGCCAAGCCTCGGGGCCTGGTTTCTAAGACAACCGTGGGAACCACTGTGACGGGAGAAACCCTTCGCGCCTCGCGCATGCGCGTTGGCTGAGCCCATTCGCGCTCCACTCCTGACAGATAGGCTGCGTCCCCTTTAAATATCGCCGCCACCGCACGGCGGCCGAGATGCTCCTGCTGCCGCCGCGGCGGCGCCTGGATCCTGGGTCCTGTTTGGGGCGGCGTGGGAGAGGAGGCCGCGGGTGTCTCGTACTGTCCCAGGCCCAAACCCCCAGGGGTCCTGTCCTGAGGAGCTGCTTGAGCGCACTTCCACCGAGGGAGGGGGAGCTTCAGGACGCCTGCTGTGTTCTCCGGACTCCCGTTGAGATCCGATTTTGGCCCTCTCCGAGTGAGACAGGATGGGCTCACCACATCTGGTCAGGCCGGCAGGGCCTGGCTGCAGCACAGAATGATCCCATAGGTCTCAAGGCCTAGTGTCAGCTGCAAATTCACTCATCAATCAGCCCTCTGCCTCCCTCCTCCTTTGAAAGAGCAGTGGCCTGCCCGGCTTGTAAAAGCCCTGGGGTTCCGGAAAGCCGACCGTGCTTTCCAGGACACCTGCATTGAGGAACACAGGCGAATCCGAGGGGGAGACCATGTGACCACGCGTGGCACTGGCCAATCCCACAGCAGGTGGTGTTAATGTGTGTCACCGGAGGCATACGGGGAGACGGCGAAACAAAGGGTGGTGTCCAGGTATGTGCAGGTGGAAGCGTTAAACGGCTGACCTTTCCATCAAGGCCAAGGAAAATCAAGAACACTTGGGACCCCGGGGTTGGGGGGGCCGCCTGTGCCTGACCCAAGCCACGTTTTCAAATGCCTACCAGAGGAGCAAAGAGGTTTCTGCAAAATTCGCAACACCCCCAATCTTCCATCGACCTGGTAGCCCTGACGCAACTTCGGAAGGCACAAACCCACAGACAGTGGGAAAGAAACACACAGAGACTAAGAGGCAGAGAGAGAAGAGAGAATGGGAGACACTCACACAGACACCTACTCACACACACACACACACACAAACACACACACACACAGAGTCATACAGCAGAGGAGAGCAGCCCCGGGGCACGCAAGCCGACCTGTCATCGAGATCACGGACGGCGGCACGACTTTGGGGGAGACTCACTCCAACCAACACCATCCGTGCAGTCCTGAGGCTGGTATCCCGTGCTGCTTCCCCCGTCTCCGCCTGGGGTTTCATCATCATGGTCGGCCCTTTGCGACTCCTGGCATCCAGAGACGTTCCCTTCGACCCTGTGGAGAGGTCAGCCTTAGCCTCAGAGCCTCAACACACAAGCAGTGCCACGGAGGGCTCCTGCTCTGCCAAGCCTCGGGGCCTGGTTTCTAAGACAACCGTGGGAACCACTGTGACGGGAGAAACCCTTCGCGCATCGCGCATGCGCGTTGTCTGAGCCCAATCGCGCTCCACTCCTGACAGATAGGCTGCGTCCCCTTTAAATATCGCCGCTGCCGCACGGCGGCCGAGATGCTCCTGCTGCCTCCGCGGCGGCGGCTGGATCCTGGGTCCTGTTTGGGGCGGCGTGGGAGAGGAGGCCGCGGGTGTCTCGTCCTGTCCCAGGCCCAAACCCCCAGGGGTCCTGTCCTCAGGAGCTGCTTGAGCCCACTTCCACCGAGGGAGGGGGAGCTTCAGGAGGCCTGCTGTGTTCTCCGGACTCCCGTTGAGGTCTGATTTTGGCCCTCTCGGAGTGAGACAGGATGGGCTCACCACATCTGGTCAGGCCGGCAGGGCCTGGCTGCAGCACAGAATGATCCCATAGGTCTCAAGGCCTAGTGTCAGCTGCAAATTCACTCATCCATCAGCCCTCTGCCTCCCTCCTCCTTTGAAAGAGCAGTGGCCTGCCCGGCTTGTAAAAGCCCTGGGGTTCCGGAAAGCCGACCGCGCTTTCCAGGACACCTGCAATGAGGAACACAGGCGAATCCGAGGGGGAGACCATGTGACCACGCGTGGCACTGGCCAATCCCACAGCAGGTGGTGTTAATGTGTGTCACCGGAGGCATACGGGGAGACGGCGAAACACAGGGTGGTGTCCAGGTATGTGCCGGTGGAATGGTTAAACGGCTGACCTTTCCATCAAGGCCAAGGAAAATCAAAGAACACTTGGGACCCGGGGGTTGGGGGGGCCGCCTGTGCCTGACCCAAGCCACGTTTTCAAATGCCTACCAGAGGAGCAAAGAGGTTTCTGCAAATTTCGCAACACCCCCAATCTTCCATCGACCTGGTAGCCCTGACGCAACTTCGGAAGGCACAAACCCACAGACAGTGGGAAAGAAACACACAGAGACTAAGAGGCAGAGAGAGAAGAGAGAATGGGAGACACTCACACAGACACCTACTCACACACACACACACACACACACACACACACACACACACACAGAGTCATACAGCAGAGGAGAGCAGCCCAGGGGCACGCAGGCCGACCCGTCATCGAGATCACGGACGGCGGCACGAATTTTGGGGAGACTCACCCCAACCAACACCGTCCATGCAGGCCTGAGGCTGGTATCCCGTGCTGCTTCCCCCGTCTCCGCCTGGGGTTTCATCATCATGGTCGGCCCTTTGCGACTCCTGGCATCCGGAGACCTTCCCTTCTACCCCCTGGAGAGATGAGGCCTTAGCCTCAGAGCCTCGACACCCAAGCACTGCCACGGAGGGCTCCTGCTCTGCCGAGCCTCTGGGCCTTGTTTCTAAGACAACCGTGGGAACCACTGTGACGGGAGAAACCCTTCGCGCCTCGCGCATGCGCGTTGGCTGAGCCCATTCGCGCTCCACTCCTGACAGATAGGCTGCGTCCCCTTTAAATATCGCCGCCACCGCACAGCGGCCGAGATGCTCCTGCTGTCGCCGCCGCGGCGGCTAGATCCTGGGTCCTGTTTGGGGCGGCGTGGGAGAGAGGCCGCGGGTGTCTCGTCCTGTCCCAGTCCCAAACCCCCAGGGGTCCTGTCCTCAGGAGCTGCTTGAGCCCACTTCCACCGAGGGCGGGGGAGCTTCAGGGGGCCTGCTGTGTTCTCCGGACTCCGGTTGAGATCTGATTTTGGCCCTCTCGGAGTGAGACAGGATGGGCTCACCACATCTGGTCAGGCCGGCAGGGCCTGGTTGCAGCACAGAATGATCCCATCGGTCTCAAGGCCTAGTGTCAGCTGCAAATTCACTCATCCATCAGCCCTCTGCCTCCCTCCTCCTTTGAAAGAGCAGTGGCCTGCCCGGCTTGTAAAAGCCCTGGGGTTCCGGAAAGCCGACCGCGCTTTCCAGGACACCTGCAATGAGGAACACAGGCGAATCCGAGGGGGAGACCATGTGACCACGCGTGGCACTGGCCAATCCCACAGCAGGTGGTGTTAATGTGTGTCACCGGAGGCATACGGGGCGACGGCGAAACAAAGGGTGGTGTCCAGGTATGTGCCGGTGGAAGGGTTAAACGGCTGACCTTTCCATCAATGCCAAGGAAAATCAAAGAACACTTGGGACCCGGGGGTTGGGGGGGCCGCTTGTGCCTGACCCAAGCCACGATTTCAAATGCCTACCAGAGGAGCAAAGAGTTTTCTGCAAAATTCGCAACACCCCCAATCCTCCATCGACCTGGTATCCCTGACGCAACTTCGGCTGGCACAAACCCACAGACAGTGGGAAAGAAACCCACAGAGACTAAGAGGGAGAGAGAAGAGAGAATGGGAGACACTCACACAGACACCAACTCACACACACACACACACACACACACACACACACACACACACACACAGAGTCATACAGCAGAGGAGAGCAGCCCCGGGGCACGCAAGCCGACCTGTCATCGAGATCACGGACGGCGGCACGACTTTGGGGGAGACTCACTCCAACCAACACCATCCGTGCAGTCCTGAGGCTGGTATCCCCTGCTGCTTCCCCCGTCTCCGCCTGGGGTTTCATCATCATGGTCGGCCCTTTGCGACTCCTGGCATCCGGAGACGTTCCCTTCGACCCCGTGGAGAGGTCAGCCTTAGCCTCAGAGCCTCAACACACAAGCAGTGCCACGGAGGGCTCCTGCTCTGCCAAGCCTCGCGGCCTGGTTTCTAAGACAACCGTGGGAACCACTGTGACGGGAGAAACCCTTCGCGCCTCGCGCATGCGCGTTGGCTGAGCCCATTCGCGCTCCACTCCTGACAGATAGGCTGCGTCCCCTTTAAATATCGCCGCCACCGCACGGCGGCCGAGATGCTCCTGCTGCCGCAGCGGCGGCGCCTGGATCCTGGGTCCTGTTTGGGGCGGCGTGGGAGAGGAGGCCGCGGGTGTCTCGTCCTGTCCCAGGCCCAAACCCCCAGGGGTCCTGTCCTGAGGAGCTGCTTGAGCGCACTTCCACCGAGGGAGGGGGAGCTTCAGGACGCCTGCTGTGTTCTCCGGACTCCCGTTGAGGTCTGACTTTTGGCCCTCTCCGAGTGAGACAGGATGGGCTCACCACATCTGGTCAGGCCGGCAGGGCCTGGCTGCAGCACAGAATGATCCCATAGGTCTCAAGGCCTAGTGTCAGCTGCAAATTCACTCATCACTCAGCCCTCTGCCTCCCTCCTCCTTTGAAAGAGCAGTGGCCTGCCCGGCTTGTAAAAGCCCTGGGGTTCCGGAAAGCCGACCGTGCTTTCCAGGACACCTGCAATGAGGAACACAGGCGAATCCGAGGGGGAGACCATGTGACCACACGTGCCACTGGCCAATCCCACAGCAGGTGGTGTTAATGTGTGTCACCGGAGGCATACGGGGAGACGGCGAAACAAAGGGTGGTGTCCAGGTATGTGCAGGTCGAAGGGTTAAACGGCTGACCTTTCCATCAAGGCCAAGGAAAATCAAGAACACTTGGGACCCCGGGGTTGGGGGGGCCGCCTGTGCCTGACCCAAGCCACGTTTTCAAATGCCTACCAGAGGAGCAAAGAGGTTTCTGCAAAATTCGCAACACCCCCAATCTTCCATCGACCTGGTAGCCCTGACGCAACTTCGGAAGGCACAAACCCACAGACAGTGGGAAAGAAACACACAGAGACTAAGAGGCAGAGAGAGAAGAGAGAATGGGAGACACTCACACAGACACCTACTCTCACACACACACACACACACACACACACACACACACACAGAGTAGTCATACAGCAGAGGAGAGCAGCCCAGGGGCACGCAGGCCGACCCGTCATCGAGATCACGGACGGCGGCACGAATTTTGGGGAGACTCACCCCAACCAACACCGTCCATGCAGGCCTGAGGCTGGTATCCCGTGCTGCTTCCCCCGTCTCCGCCTGGGGTTTCATCATCATGGTCGGCCCTTTGCGACTCCTGGCATCCGGAGACCTTCCCTTCTACGCCCTGGAGAGATGAGGCCTTAGCCTCAGAGCCTCGACACCCAAGCACTGCCACGGAGGGCTCCTGCTCTGCCGAGCCTCTGGGCCTGGTTTCTAAGACAACCGTGGGAACCACTGTGACGGGAGAAACCCTTCGCGCCTCGCGCATGCGCGTTGGCTGAGCCCATTCGCGCTCCACTCCTGACAGATAGCCTGCGTCCCCTTTAAATATCGCCGCCACCGCACGGCGGCCGAGATGCTCCTGCTGTCGCCGCCGCGGCGGCTAGATCCTGGGTCCTGTTTGGGGCGGCGTGGGAGAGGAGGCCGCGGGTGTCTCGTCCTGTCCCAGGCCCAAACCCCCAGGGGTCCTGTCCTCAGGAGCTGCTTGAGCCCACTTCCACCGAGGGAGGGGGAGCTTCAGGAGGCCTGCTGTGTTCTCCGGACTCCCGTTGAGATCCGATTTTGGCCCTCTCCGAGTGAGACAGGATGGGCTCACCACATCTGGTCAGGCCGGCAGGGCCTGGCTGCAGCACAGAATGATCCCATAGGTCTCAAGGCCTAGTGTCAGCTGCAAATTCACTCATCCATCAGCCCTCTGCCTCCCTCCTCCTTTGAAAGGGCAGTGGCCTGCCTGGCTTGTAAAAGCCCTGGGGTTCCGGAAAGCCGACCGCGCTTTCCAGGACACCTGCAATGAGGAACACAGGCGAATCCGAAGGGGAGACCATGTGACCACGCGTGGCACTGGCCAATCCCACAGCAGGTGGTGTTAATGTGTGTCACCGGAGGCATACGGGGAGACGGCGAAACAAAGGGTGGTGTCCAGGTATGTGCCGGTGGAAGGGTTAAACGGCTGACCTTTCCATCAAGGCCAAGGAAAATCAAAGAACACTTGGGACCCGGGGGTTGGGGGGGCCGCCTGTGCCTGACCCAAGCCACGTTTTCAAATGCCTACCAGAGGAGCAAAGAGGTTTCTGCAAAATTCGCAACACCCCCAATCTTCCATCGACCTGGTAGCCCTGACGCAACTTCGGAAGGCACAAACCCACAGACAGTGGGAAAGAAACACACAGAGACTAAGAGGGAGAGAGAAGAGAGAATGGGAGACACTCACACAGACACCAACTCACACACACACACACACACACACACACACAGAGTCATACAGCAGAGGAGAGCAGCCCCGGGGCACGCAAGCCGACCTGTCATCGAGATCACGGACGGCGGCACGACTTTGGGGGAGACTCACTCCAACCAACACCATCCGTGCAGTCCTGAGGCTGGTATCCCGTGCTGCTTCCCCCGTCTCCACCTGGCTTTTCATCATCATGGTCGGCCCTTTGCGACTTCTGGCATCTGGAGACCTTCCCTTCGACCCCGTGGAGAGGTGAGGCCTTAGCCTCAGAGCCTCGACACCCAAGCACTGCCACGGAGGGCTCCTGCTCTGCCAAGCCTCGGGGCCTAGTTTCTAAGACATCCGTGGGAACCACTGTGACGGGAGAAACCGTTCGCGCCTCGCGCATGTGCGTTGGCTGAGCCCATTCGCGCTCCACTCCTGACAGATAGGCTGCATCCCCTTTAAATATTGCCACCGCCGCGCAGCGGCCGTGATGCTTATGCTGCCGCCGCGGCGGCGGCTGGATCCTGGGTCCTGTTTGGGGCGGGGTGGGAGAGGAGGCCGCGGGTGTCTCGTCCTGTCCCAGGCCCAAACCCCCAGGGGTCCTGTCCTCAGGAGCCGCTTGAGCCCACTTCCACCGAGGGAGGGAGAGCTTCGGGAGGCCTGCTGTGTTCTGCGGACTCCCGTTGAGATCTGATTTTGGCCCTCTCCGAGTGAGACAGGATGGGCTCACCACATCTGGTCAGGCCGGCAGGGCCTGGCTGCAGCACAGAATGATCCCATAGGTCTCAAGGCCTAGTGTCAGCTGCAAATTCACTCATCCATCAGCCCTCTGCCTCCCTCCTCCTTTGAAAGAGCAGTGGCCTGCACCGCTTGTAAAAGCCCTGGGGTTCCGGAAAGCCGACCGCGCTTTCCAGGACACCTGCAATGAGGAACACAGGCGAATCCGAGGGGGAGACCATGTGACCAGGCGTGGCACTGGCCAGTCCCACAGCAGTTGGTGTTAATGTGTGTCACCAGAGGCATACGGGGCGACGGCGAAACAAAGGGTGGTGTCCAGGTATGTGCCGGTGGAAGGGTTAAATGGCTGACGTTTCCATCAATGCCAAGGAAAATCAAAGAACACCTGGGACCCGGGGGTTTGGGGGGCCGTCTGTGCCTGACCCAAGCCACGTTTTCAAATGCCTACCAGAGGAGCAAAGAGGTTGCTGCAAAATTCGCAACACCCCCAATCCTCCACTGAACTGGTAGCCATGACGCAACTTCGGCTGGCACAAACCCACAGACAGTGGGAAAGAAACACACAGAGACTGAGAGGCAGAGAGAGAAGAGAGAATGGGAGACGCTCACAGACACACAGACACACACACACACACACACACACACACACACACACACAGAGTCATACAGCAGAGGAGAGCAGCCCCGGGGCACGCAAGCCGACCTGTCATCGAGATCACGGACGGCGGCACGACTTTGGGGGAGACTCACTCCAACCAACACCATCCGTGCAGGCCTGAGGCTGGTATCCCGTGCTGCTTCCCCCGTCTCCGCCTGGGGTTTCATCATCATGGTCGGCCCTTTGCGACTCCTGGCATCCGGAGACGTTCCCTTCGACCCCGTGGAGAGGTCAGCCTTAGCCTCAGAGCCTCAACACACAAGCAGTGCCACGGAGGGCTCCTGCTCTGCCAAGCCTCGGGGCTGGTTTATAAGACAACCGTGGGAACCACTGTGACCGGAGAAACCCTTCGCGCCTCGCGCATGCGGGTTGGCTGAGCCCATTCGCCCTCCACTCCTGACAGATAGGCTGCGTCCCCATTAAATATCGCCGCTGCCGCACGGCGGCCGAGAAGCTCCTGCTGCCGCCGCGGCGGCGCCTGGATCCTGGGTCCTGTTTGGGGCGGCGTGGGAGAGGAGGCCGCGGGTGTCTCGTCCTGTCCCAGGCCCAAACCCCCAGGGGTCCTGTCCTCAGGAGCTGCTTGAGCCCACTTCCACCGAGGGAGGGGGAGATTCGGGACGCCTGCTGTGTTCTCCGGACTCCCGTTGAGATCCGATATTGGCCCTCTCCGAGTGAGACAGGATGGGCTCACCACATCTGGTCAGGCCGGCAGGGCCTGGCTGCAGCACAGAATGATCCCATAGGTCTCAAGGCCTAGTGTCAGCTGCAAATTCACTCATCCATCAGCCCTCTGCCTCCCTCCTCCTTTGAAAGAGCAGTGGCCTGCCCGGCTTGTAAAAGCCCTGGGGTTCCGGAAAGCCGACCGCGCTTTCCAGGACACCTGCAATGAGGAACACAGGCGAATCCGAGGGGGAGACCATGTGACCAGGCGTGGCACTGGCCAATCCCACAGCAGGTGGTGTTAATGTGTGTCACCGGAGGCATACGGGGAGATGGCGAAACAAAGGGTGGTGTCCAGGTATGTGCCGGTGGAAGGGTTAAACGGCTGACCTTTCCATCAATGCCAAGGAAAATCAAAGAACACTTGGGACCCGGGGGTTGGGGGGGCCGCCTGTGCCTGACCCAAGCCACTTTTTCAAATGCCTACCAGAGGAGCAAAGAGGTTTCTGCAAAATTCGCAACACCCCCAATCTTCCATCGACCTGGTACCCCTGACGCAACTTCGGAAGGCACAAACCCACAGACAGTGGGAAAGAAACCCACAGAGACTAAGAGGGATAGAGAAGAGAGAATGGGAGACACTCACACAGACACCAACTCACACACTCACACACACACACACACACACACACACAGAGTCATACAGCAGAGGAGAGCAGCCCCGGGGCACGCAAGCCGACCTGTCATCGAGATCACGGACGGCGGCACGACTTTGTGGGAGACTCACTCCAACCAACACCATCCGTGCAGTCCTGAGGCTGGTATCCCGTGCTGCTTCCCCCGTCTCCACCTGGGGTTTCATCATCATGGTCGGCCCTTTGCGACTTCTGGCATCTGGAGACCTTCCCTTCGACCCCGTGGAGAGGTGAGGCCTTAGCCTCAGAGCCTCGACACCCAAGCACTGCCACGGAGGGCTCCTGCTCTGCCAAGCCTCGGGGCCTAGTTTCTAAGACATCCGTGGGAACCACTGTGACGGGAGAAACCGTTCGCGCCTCGCGCATGTGCGTTGGCTGAGCCCATTCGCGCTCCACTCCTGACAGATAGGCTGCATCCCCTTTAAATATTGCCACCGCCGCGCAGCGGCCGTGATGCTTATGCTGCCGCCGCGGCGGCGGCTGGATCCTGGGTCCTGTTTGGGGCGGGGTGGGAGAGGAGGCCGCGGGTGTCTCGTCCTGTCCCAGGCCCAAACCCCCAGGGGTCCTGTCCTCAGGAGCCGCTTGAGCCCACTTCCACCGAGGGAGGGAGAGCTTCGGGAGGCCTGCTGTGTTCTGCGGACTCCCGTTGAGATCTGATTTTGGCCCTCTCCGAGTGAGACAGGATGGGCTCACCACATCTGGTCAGGCCGGCAGGGCCTGGCTGCAGCACAGAATGATCCCATAGGTCTCAAGGCCTAGTGTCAGCTGCAAATTCACTCATCCATCAGCCCTCTGCCTCCCTCCTCCTTTGAAAGAGCAGTGGCCTGCACCGCTTGTAAAAGCCCTGGGGTTCCGGAAAGCCGACCGCGCTTTCCAGGACACCTGCAATGAGGAACACAGGCGAATCCGAGGGGGAGACCATGTGACCAGGCGTGGCACTGGCCAGTCCCACAGCAGTTGGTGTTAATGTGTGTCACCAGAGGCATACGGGGCGACGGCGAAACAAAGGGTGGTGTCCAGGTATGTGCCGGTGGAAGGGTTAAATGGCTGACGTTTCCATCAATGCCAAGGAAAATCAAAGAACACCTGGGACCCGGGGGTTTGGGGGGCCGTCTGTGCCTGACCCAAGCCACGTTTTCAAATGCCTACCAGAGGAGCAAAGAGGTTTCTGCAAAATTCGCAACACCCCCAATCTTCCATCGACCTGGTACCCCTGACGCAACTTCGGAAGGCACAAACCCACAGACAGTGGGAAAGAAACCCACAGAGACTAAGAGGGATAGAGAAGAGAGAATGGGAGACACTCACACAGACACCAACTCACACACTCACACACACACACACACACACACACACAGAGTCATACAGCAGAGGAGAGCAGCCCCGGGGCACGCAAGCCGACCTGTCATCGAGATCACGGACGGCGGCACGACTTTGTGGGAGACTCACTCCAACCAACACCATCCGTGCAGTCCTGAGGCTGGTATCCCGTGCTGCTTCCCCCGTCTCCACCTGGGGTTTCATCATCATGGTCGGCCCTTTGCGACTTCTGGCATCTGGAGACCTTCCCTTCGACCCCGTGGAGAGGTGAGGCCTTAGCCTCAGAGCCTCGACACCCAAGCACTGCCACGGAGGGCTCCTGCTCTGCCAAGCCTCGGGGCCTAGTTTCTAAGACATCCGTGGGAACCACTGTGACGGGAGAAACCGTTCGCGCCTCGCGCATGTGCGTTGGCTGAGCCCATTCGCGCTCCACTCCTGACAGATAGGCTGCATCCCCTTTAAATATTGCCACCGCCGCGCAGCGGCCGTGATGCTTATGCTGCCGCCGCGGCGGCGGCTGGATCCTGGGTCCTGTTTGGGGCGGGGTGGGAGAGGAGGCCGCGGGTGTCTCGTCCTGTCCCAGGCCCAAACCCCCAGGGGTCCTGTCCTCAGGAGCCGCTTGAGCCCACTTCCACCGAGGGAGGGAGAGCTTCGGGAGGCCTGCTGTGTTCTGCGGACTCCCGTTGAGATCTGATTTTGGCCCTCTCCGAGTGAGACAGGATGGGCTCACCACATCTGGTCAGGCCGGCAGGGCCTGGCTGCAGCACAGAATGATCCCATAGGTCTCAAGGCCTAGTGTCAGCTGCAAATTCACTCATCCATCAGCCCTCTGCCTCCCTCCTCCTTTGAAAGAGCAGTGGCCTGCACCGCTTGTAAAAGCCCTGGGGTTCCGGAAAGCCGACCGCGCTTTCCAGGACACCTGCAATGAGGAACACAGGCGAATCCGAGGGGGAGACCATGTGACCAGGCGTGGCACTGGCCAGTCCCACAGCAGTTGGTGTTAATGTGTGTCACCAGAGGCATACGGGGCGACGGCGAAACAAAGGGTGGTGTCCAGGTATGTGCCGGTGGAAGGGTTAAATGGCTGACGTTTCCATCAATGCCAAGGAAAATCAAAGAACACCTGGGACCCGGGGGTTTGGGGGGCCGTCTGTGCCTGACCCAAGCCACGTTTTCAAATGCCTACCAGAGGAGCAAAGAGGTTGCTGCAAAATTCGCAACACCCCCAATCCTCCACTGAACTGGTAGCCATGACGCAACTTCGGCTGGCACAAACCCACAGACAGTGGGAAAGAAACACACAGAGACTGAGAGGCAGAGAGAGAAGAGAGAATGGGAGACGCTCACAGACACACAGACACACACACACACACACACACACACACACATACACACAAACAGAGTCATACAGCAGAGGAGAGCAGCCCAGGGGCACGCAAGCCGACCCGTCATCGAGATCACGGACGGCGGCACGACTTTGGGGGAGACTCACTCCAACCAACACCATCCGTGCAGGCCTGAGGCTGGTATCCCGTGCTGCTTCCCCCGTCTCCGCCTGGGGTTTCATCATCATGGTCGGCCCTTTGCGACTCCTGGCATCCGGAGACGTTCCCTTCGACCCCGTGGAGAGGTCAGCCTTAGCCTCAGAGCCTCAACACACAAGCAGTGCCACGGAGGGCTCCTGCTCTGCCAAGCCTCGGGGCTGGTTTATAAGACAACCGTGGGAACCACTGTGACCGGAGAAACCCTTCGCGCCTCGCGCATGCGGGTTGGCTGAGCCCATTCGCCCTCCACTCCTGACAGATAGGCTGCGTCCCCATTAAATATCGCCGCTGCCGCACGGCGGCCGAGAAGCTCCTGCTGCCGCCGCGGCGGCGCCTGGATCCTGGGTCCTGTTTGGGGCGGCGTGGGAGAGGAGGCCGCGGGTGTCTCGTCCTGTCCCAGGCCCAAACCCCCAGGGGTCCTGTCCTCAGGAGCTGCTTGAGCCCACTTCCACCGAGGGAGGGGGAGATTCGGGACGCCTGCTGTGTTCTCCGGACTCCCGTTGAGATCCGATATTGGCCCTCTCCGAGTGAGACAGGATGGGCTCACCACATCTGGTCAGGCCGGCAGGGCCTGGCTGCAGCACAGAATGATCCCATAGGTCTCAAGGCCTAGTGTCAGCTGCAAATTCACTCATCCATCAGCCCTCTGCCTCCCTCCTCCTTTGAAAGAGCAGTGGCCTGCCCGGCTTGTAAAAGCCCTGGGGTTCCGGAAAGCCGACCGCGCTTTCCAGGACACCTGCAATGAGGAACACAGGCGAATCCGAGGGGGAGACCATGTGACCAGGCGTGGCACTGGCCAATCCCACAGCAGGTGGTGTTAATGTGTGTCACTGGAGGCATACGGGGAGATGGCGAAACAAAGGGTGGTGTCCAGGTATGTGCCGGTGGAAGGGTTAAACGGCTGACCTTTCCATCAATGCCAAGGAAAATCAAAGAACACTTGGGACCCGGGGGTTGGGGGGGCCGCCTGTGCCTGACCCAAGCCACTTTTTCAAATGCCTACCAGAGGAGCAAAGAGGTTTCTGCAAAATTCGCAACACCCCCAATCTTCCATCGACCTGGTACCCCTGACGCAACTTCGGAAGGCACAAACCCACAGACAGTGGGAAAGAAACCCACAGAGACTAAGAGGGATAGAGAAGAGAGAATGGGAGACACTCACACAGACACCAACTCACACACTCACACACACACACACACACACACACACAGAGTCATACAGCAGAGGAGAGCAGCCCCGGGGCACGCAAGCCGACCTGTCATCGAGATCACGGACGGCGGCACGACTTTGTGGGAGACTCACTCCAACCAACACCATCCGTGCAGTCCTGAGGCTGGTATCCCGTGCTGCTTCCCCCGTCTCCACCTGGGGTTTCATCATCATGGTCGGCCCTTTGCGACTTCTGGCATCCGGAGACCTTCCCTTCGACGCCGTGGAGAGGTGAGGCCTTAGCCTCAGAGCCTCCACACCCAAGAACTGCCATGGAGGGCTCCTGCTCTGCCAAGCCTCGGGGCCTAGTTTCTAAGACATCCGTGGGAACCACTGTGACGGGAGAAACCGTTCGCGCCTCGCGCATGCGCGTTGGCTGAGCCCATTCGCGCTCCACTCCTGACAGATAGGCTGCATCCCCTTTAAATATTGCCACCGCCGCGCAGCGGCCGTGATGCTCATGCTGCCGCCGCGGCGGCGGCTTCATCCTGGGTCCTGTTTGGGGCGGCGTGGGAGAGGAGGCCGCGGGTGTCTCGTCCTGTCCCAGGCCCAAACCCCCAGGGGTCCTGTCCTCAGGAGCTGCTTGAGCCCACTTCCACCGAGGGAGGGGGAGCTTCAGGACGCCTGCTGTGTTCTCCGGACTCCCGTTGAGATCCGATTTTGACCCTCTCCTAGTGAGACAGGATGGGCTCACCACATCTGGTCAGGCCGGCAGGGCCTGGCTGCAGCACAGAATGATCCCATCGGTCTCAAGGCCTAGTGTCAGCTGCAAATTCACTCATCCATCAGCCCTCTGCCTCCCTCCTCCTTTGAAAGAGCAGTGGCCTGCCCGGCTTGTAAAAGCCCTGGGTTTCCGGAAAGCCGACCGCGCTTTCCAGGACACCTGCAATGAGGAACACAGGCGAATCCGAGGGGGAGACCATGTGACCAGGCGTGGCACTGGCCAATCCCACAGCAGGTGGTGTTAATGTGTGTCACCGGAGGCATACGGGGCGACGGCGAAACAAAGGGTGGTGTCCAGGTATGTGCCGGTGGAAGGGTTAAACGGCTGACCTTTCCATCAATGGCAAGGAAAATTGAAGAACACCTGGGACCCGGGGGTTGGGGGGGCCCTCTGTGCCTGACCCAAGCCACGTTTTCAAATGCCTACCAGAGGAGCAAAGAGGTTGCTGCAAAATTCGCAACACCCCCAATCCTCCACTGACCTGGTAGCCATGACGCAACTTCGGCTGGCACAAACCCTCAGACAGTGGGAAAGTAACACACAGAGACTGAGAGGCAGAGAGAGAAGAGAGAATGGGAGACACTCACAGACACACACACAGACACACACACACACACACACATACACACACACAGAGTCATACAGCAGAGGAGAGCAGCCCAGGGGCCCGCAAGCCGACCCGTCATCGAGATCACGGACGGCGGCACGACTTTGGGGGAGACTCACTCCAACCAACACTGTCCGTGCCGGCCTGAGGCTGGTATCCCGTGCTGCTTCCCCCGTCTCCGCCTGGGGTTTCATCATCATGGTCGGCCCTTCGCGACTCCTTGCATCCGGAGACTTTCCCTTCGACCCCGTGAAGAGGTGAGGCCTTCGCCTCAGAGCCTCGACACCGAAGCACTGCCACGGAGGGCTCCTGCTCTGCCAAGCCTCGGGGCCTGGTTTCTAAGACAACCGTTTGAACCACTGTGACGGGAGAAACCGTTCGCGCCTCGCGCATGCGCGTTGGCTGAGCCCATTCGCGCTCCACTCCTGACAGACAGGCTGCGTCCCCTTTAAATATCGTCGCCGCTGCACAGCGGCCGAGATGCTCCTGCTGCCGCCGCGGTGGCTGCTGGATCCTGGGTCCTGTTTGGGGCGGCGTGGGAGAGGAGGCCGCGGGTGTCTAGTCCTGTCCCAGGCCCAAACCCCCAGGGGTCCTGTCCTCAGGAGCTGCTTGAGCCCACTTCCACCGAGGGAGGGGGAGCTTCAGGACGCCTGCTGTGTTCTCCGGACTCCGGTTGAGATCCGATTTTGGCCCTCTCCGAGTGAGACAGGATGGGCTCACCACATCTGGTCAGGCCGGCAGGGCCTGGCTGCAGGACAGAATGATCCCATAGGTCTCAAGGCCTAGTGTCAGCTGCAAATTCACTCATCCATCAGCCCTCTGCCTCCCTCCTCCTTTGAAAGAGCAGTGGCCTGCCCGGCTTGTAAAAGCCCTGGGGTTCCGGAAAGCCGACCGCGCTTTCCAGGACACCTGCAATGAGGAACACAGGCGAATCCGAGGGGGAGACCATGTGACCACGCGTGGCACTGGCCAATCCCACAGCAGGTGGTGTTAATGTGTGTCACCGGAGGCATACGGGGCGACGGCGAAACAAAGGGTGGTGTCCAGGTATGTGCCGGTGGAAGGATTAAATGGCTGACGTTTCCATCAATGCCAAGTTAAATCAAAGAACACCTGGGACCCGGGGGTTGGGGGGGGCCGCCTGTGCCTGACCCAAGCCACGTTTCCAAATACCTACCAGGGGAGCAAAGAGGGTTCTTCAAAATTCGCAACACCCCCAATCCTCCATCGACCTGGTATCCCTGACGCAACTTCGGCTGGCACAAACCCACAGACAGTGGGAAAGAAACACACAGAGACTGAGAGACAGAGAGAGAAGAGAGAATGGGAGACACACACACAGACACACACACACACGCTGAGTCATGCAGCAGAGGAATTGAAACACACACCCCTAGGCTCCCCATGAGTCTGCGGAGTTCTGCTCTGGAGGAGAAAGACCCTCGCGTGAGAGAGCAGCCCAGGGGCACGCAGGCCGACCTGTCCTCGAAATCACGGATGGCGGCACGGCTTTTCTGGAGACTCACCCCTACCAACACCGTCCGGGCAGGCCTGAGCCTGGGATCCCGTGCTACTTCCCCAATCCTCGCCTGGGGTTTCCTCATCATGGTCAGTACTTCGCGACTCATGCCATCCGGAGATGTTCCTGTCGACCCCGTGGAGAGTTCAGGGCGGAGCCTCAGAGCCCTGACACCCATGCATTGCCCCGGAAGGCTGCTGCTTTGCCAAGCCTCGGGGACTGGTTTCTAAGACATCCCTGGGAACCACTGTGATGGGGGAAGCTGCTTGCGCCTCGCGCATGCGTATTGGCTGGGCTGACTCGTGCTCTGCTCCTGGCAGTCAGGCTGTGTCCCCTTTAAATACCGCCACCGCCGCGCAGCGGCAGCGAGGTTCCTCCTGCCGCCGCGGCTGCGGCTGGATCCGGGGTCCTGTTTGGGGCAGCGTGGGAGAGGGGCCCGCGAGTTTCTTGTCCTGTCCCAGGGCCAAACCCCCAGGAGTCCTGTCCTCAGAACCTCCTTTAGCTGACTTCCACCGAGGGAGAGCTTCAGGATGCCTGCTGTGTTCTCCGGATTCCCATTCAGATCCGATTTTGGACCCCTCCGAGTGGGATAGGATGGGCTCACCACATCTGGTGAGGCAGGCAGGGCCTCGCTGCAGCACAGAATGATCCCCTAGGTCTCAAGGCCTACTTGTACTGTTGTACATAATGTATATAATTGACTTTTATTCTCTCGACAAAATTTCCTAAAAATACATCCAAATGATTGCGTTAATTAATATTTTGTTCCTTTGATGACTGAATAGTATTTCATGGTTTCTGGTATAAATTCACCACAAATTAAACATTCACCTGGGCTTATTGACCTTTTCAACTGTAACAAATTAAGCTGTTGTAGACATTTATGAACAAGTTTTTGTGGGAACACAAGTTTCATTACTCCAAATTAAGCACCCACAACTGCAATTGCTGGGATCTATGGTCTATGCATATCTGGTTTTTATTTTACTTTGAAAAATTTTTAATTATTTTCTTAAAAATTTTTGGGTACATTGAGTGCCCACAGAAGCTAGTAAGGATACTGCGGCATTGGAGAGGAGGTAGAGAAGGTTAATCAGCAGAAAAAAAATGTGGAAAGAATGAATAACATGTCTGTCTTTTTCAAAAACTGTCAACTATTTTTCAGAGTGGCTCTATTATTTTACTTTTCCACTAGCAATGTATGAGTGATCCTATTTTTTACATCCTGAATGGCTTTTGCTATTTTCACATTTTTTAAAAGACATTTTGATAGGTGTGTAGAAATATCTCACTATGGTTTTGTTTGACATGTCCATGATGATTAATAATATTGAACATGTTTCATGGATTATTTGACATCTGAATATTTTTCTTGTTAAAATGTCCATTGATGTCTTTTGTCCATTACCTAATTGGATCATTTGCATTTTTTAAAAAAATTTGCTGTTGAGTTTTGTGTCATCTCTATTTATTTTTGTCAGTTTCGATAGATGTTTATCAATTGATTGATTTTTTCAATAAACCAGCTTTTTGTTTCACATTTTTTTCTGTTTTCAATTTCGTGAATTTTTGTTATTGTCATGACTATTTTTCTTCTTCTGCCTGCTTTCAGTTTACTCTGTTCTTTTTCTAGTTTCTTGAGATACAAGTGTATGTTATTGATTTGAGATCTTTTCTCATTTTTAATGATGCATTTAGTACTATAAATTTCTTTCCCACCACAGCCTTAGCTGTATTTCCTATATTTTGATATGTTGTATTTTTCTTTCATTTGTTTAAATATATTTTTGGATTTTTATTTAAGACTTTATATTGAATCCATAGATCATTTGGAACTGTGTTGTGTAGTTAAAATGCATTTAAACATTTTCCTGCTGTCTTTCTGTTACTGACTTTTATTTTAATTCCACTATGGTCAGAGAACATACTCTATATGACATAAGTTCTTTTAAATGTATCAGGGTTTGTTTTATGGTGCAAGAAATCATCTAGTATTTTAGTTAATATTTCATGAGCTCCTGAAAAACTGTATATTCTGCTGTTTTGTGTGGACTGATTCTGTATTTAGATATATATATATATAATTGACATATATATTTATCTATATATGTGTGTCTGTGTGTGTGTGTGTGTGTTTTTGTGTGTGTGAATAAAATCTTGTTGGTTGATTGTGCTGTACAGATCTTCTACATGCTTGCTGATTGTTAAATTTTTGTCCAATAATTCTATCAATTGCTGAGATAAGGCTGTTAAAACCCACAACTATAATTTATTATTTTTTAGTTCTATAATTTTTCTCTTCATGTTGTTTAAGACCTTGTTATTTGGTGCATATATATTTGGAATTGTTATGTTTACTGGTGAATTGATCCATTTATAATTAGTGTTGCAGTCTCCTCACTCCTTAATTTAGTGAGGTCCAAGATCTTGTCCCACAACCAAGAGAATAAAGCACACAAATACCAGAGAGTGAGTAAGGCAAATTAGCATTCATTAAGCAACAGAAAAGCTCTCAGCAGCAAGAGGGGACCCAAACAAGCATTGCCAGAAATGGGGCTGAGTTCTGATTCTTTTATGTGACAGAAACAAGAAAGTCCTTTGTGGGTCCTGCCTTAATGGAAGGGGTAAAATTCCCTGCTGGGAGTGTTCTGTCTGTGCATACCTAGGGTTGGCAGTAGTGACTCCATCTTGATTATTAGGCATAAGTGCCTAAGCAAAATTCATGGGGACACCAAAACTGCAATGCTAATGATATTACAATTATCTCTGGATCAAGTTAAGGACATTTAGTTGATTTATTGAAACATAATTGGGACTGTCCCTTCTGAGAGACATCTTGGTATAAAAGGAAGTTGTTAACCACATTTCCACATTCTAGCTACACCACAAAGGTAGTGCAGGTTCATTCCCATGGGCACTGTCTTTCTCCCAAGACCCTTCCTCTCTATCTGCCTTGCCAGCCTCTAACTGCCTCCTCTGTTGTTAGTAATGTTCTGTGTAAGATTTTTTGAATCTAACTTCTAGATTATCAGATATTAATATAGCCACTTTTGCCCTTTTATTGATAAATATTTCTATGGTATGTATTTTTATATTATTTTACTTGCAACCTACTGATACTATTGAATTAAAGTGTATTTCTTACTATAGCAATAGTTCAGGTTGCATTTTTTTATTTATTCAGCTAATTTCTCTTTTGATTGGTGTATTTATGTCACTTATATTTAATGTAATTATTAATGTACTAAAACCTAAGCATTTCATTTTATTATTTACTACATATTCATTTGTTTTGTTCTCATTTTTCAGTTTTCCTTTTTTTTTGGACTTACTCTGTGCTATTTGAGTTTTCATGATGCTTTACTTACAATGTTTGAATACATCTACAATATACACTCTTTGCTTTGGAAATTTGTATATACTTTTTATGCTACTCTTCATATTTTAATACCTGATTTAATATCCAATTTATAAAACAATATATAAATACCAATGGTTTTACCCTTTTGATTAAAGCAAGGAAGCTCAGCTTATATTTATTTTCCTTTATCTTCTATACTTTTAAGTATCACTTCCTTTAGTATCAAGTGGAGTTATAATTTTTGTTTCTATCATCAACTATGATTTATAATACTCACTAGGAAAACACATCTATTTGATGTATTCATATTTCTGCTAATTCTATTAATATACCTTCCTTCTTTCTTGATGTTCAAAATTCCTTTTTTTCTTTATTTTGTTTGAATAACAGTTTTAATAAACATTTAATGGTAAGCTTGCTAACAACAAATTTTTAAACAGTTCAAAAAATATAATTTTCCTTTACTCCAGAAGCATAGTTACAACATCTGTAGCATTCAGAGTTGGCAGCTCTTTTCTTTCACTACCTGAAAAATATTGTGTAACTTGTTTCTGACCTCCATTGTTTCAGATGAAAAAACGTATTTTCATTTACATTCGTTTTCCTCTATAGGTGATGTTTCACCTGTAGGTGACTGTTTCTATCTGGCTGCTTTTAAGACTTTGTCTTTAGTTTTGTCAAGGACCTACATTTGGGAAAGGACACAATCTCCAATACATGCTTCTGGAAAAATTGGATATCCATATGCAGAAGAATGAAACTAAACTCCTATCACTCACCTTATACAAAAATAAACTCAAAATGGATTAAAAATTGAAGTGTAAGACATGAAAAATTAGACTGCCATACACTGTTGGTGGTAAGTTAAATTATTTCACTTATCAAAACAAAAATAGAGACACCATATGATCTAGTGATCCCACTACTAGGTGTTTATCCAAAGGAAAGGAAATCATTACACTTAAGAGGCATCTGCACCTCCATATTTATTGCAGCTGTCTTCACAATAACCAAGATATGGAATTAAGCTAAATATCCATCAATGGATGGATAGATAAAAAATGTGGTATATACATATATCAAATTTGTATATACATTCATATATATATATTATATATATGAATACTATTCTGCCATAAAAAGAATGAAATTCTGTCATTTGCAGAATGATGGATAAGACTAGCGAACATTATGTTAAGTGGAATAAGTCAGACACAGAAAAATTAATACTGTCTGTCCTTACCCATATGCAGGAGCTAAACAAATTTGAGCTCATTAAAGTAAATGGTAGAATTGTGGTTATTAGATGTTGGGAAGGATGTGGGAGGGGAGGTTGGTTAATGGACACAAAATTATAGCTATATGGGAGGAATAAGTTCTGTTGTAGTGCTCTATAGCTGGTCGCATGGAAATAACTATAATTTATGGTATATTTTCAAAAAGCTAGAAGAGAGGATTTTGAATGTTGTCAACACAAAAGTATGATAAATGTTTGAGGTGTTTGAAATGCTAATTACCCTGATTTGATCATTATGCATTGTACACCTGTATCAAAATATCACTCTGTTTCCATAAATATGTACAATTATTGCATGCCAACTAACAATAAAAGGACAAGATAAAGATTCAAAAAATAGGAAGAAATATCATTTTTCTGATACAATTTCTTCTCGGTGTGCCCATGTTGTTTCATGATTGCAAAGCGTTCTTCTAAGTGCTTGTAAAGTATTGTTTTCATGCTTCTTAAAATTGCTTCCAGAAGTAATGTCAAACTCATTCACCTATAGTTTATGAGATCTATCTTCCTTTAAAAAATTAGTACACTGCCCATTTCTTGTCTTCTAAAACTTTTACTATTCTCCATAATCCTCAAAGATATATAGAGCAACTTAAAAATCTCTTTCCTAAACTTTCTTATTGTTTTGGAGTGAGTTCTACTCCAATACTAGGGACCAGAGCTCATAGTGCCTCTTCGTTCATCTTGAGATTTAATTAAAAGCAATGTTGAGTCTTCTCTTTTGGATCTAAAGATCTATTTGATGAGAAAGACTGAAGAAAAATAAGGATAAGGGTATTTCCTCCATGTTTTCATGGCACAAAATCTTTGTTTGCTAACTGTGATAAGCAGAATAATGCCCCCCCACCCCCCACAAGACTGTCCCTGTCCTATTCTCCATGTCAGGAAGGATATGCTATGTTATATAAGAATATATGTTGTTACAATGCAAGAAAGTATTAAGGTTGCACATGACATTAAGCTTACTAAACAGCAGAACTTAAAATAAGAGATCACACTTAATTATCTAGGGGGGCCAATTTAATCACAAGGATCCTTTAAATGTCGAAGAGTGTGGTAGAAAATATTTAAAGATACTACATTGTTAATTGTACTGGAGGAAAGAACCAAGAGACAAGGAATGGGGAAGTGGACAAGAGACAAGAAATGAAGACAGCCCCTAGAAGCTGGAAAAGGCAAGAACATGTATGCTCCTTTAGAGTCCCCAGAAGGAAAGCAGTGCTGCTGACACCTTGATTTTAGCCTAATGAAAACCATTTAAGACTTCTGACCTTTATAATTTTAAAATGATAGATTTATGTTTCTAAACTACCAAATAAAAATATTTTGTCTTTAGTTTTTAAAAGTTTAATCAAAATGTTTCTTGAAATGTGTTTATTCCGTGTAGGGTATCTTAGGCTTCTTGAATCTATACATTTGTGTCTTCTGCAAATTTGAGGTTTTTTTGAAGCACTATTTCTTCAAGTATTCTTTCAACCTCATTTTACTTCTTTTCTGGTACACGTAATAAAAATGTTGGATCTTTTGTTGTTGCCTCACACATACCTACATCTGTGTTCATTTTATGTATCAGTCTATTTTATTTATGTTGTTCAAATTGGTTAAATTCTACTATTCTGCCCTCACATTCACTGATTTTACCTTCTCGCATCTCAATGGCACTATTGACTCCATCCAACACATTTTTCATTTCTGTTACTGTGTTTGTTTGCTTTTATAATTTACATTTAGTTCTTTTTGTTGTTGTTTTTTTACAACTCAAGTTTGGTTAATATTTTGCGATTTTGTTATATATTTTAAGATAATTTTTATTTGATGTTGAAACATTTTTGCTAGATATTTTAAAATCATATTCAGATGATTCCAACATCTGATGCGTTTTGGTGTTGGTGTCAGTTAACTGTCTTTTTTCGCTCAAATTGTTATTTTCTTGGTTCTTTGTATGATCGGTGATTTGTAATTATATTCTGGACATTTTGTCTATCATGGCAGACAATTCTGAGCTCTATTTAAACTGTTCCTTTTGGCAGGCAGTCACACTGTTTAGCTTTAGCATGTACATCCTGGGTGTGGGGCAGGTACACTGTGTACTATTTACTAGCTTGTCTGAGTTCAGTTAAACAGAACACACTCATATGCAACAAATTACATAAAGCAGATGTATCATTTACAGACAAACAGCAAGAGACAACAGGTACCTATGTGAGCCGGTCCATTATGAGCCAGTAGCTCAAGGCTCAACAAAGTTGCCTGAAGTGGATGGAGTGCATGTGAAGTGCCTGAGGTGGATGCAGTGATTGTGCATGCCCCACTTGTACCACAGTTGAGGGGCCCCACAAGACAGCTTGCCCTAGGTTATACACCTCAGGACCAATGGGAAACTATGGCCTAAAGTTTTGAAGAACATTCTCTGTCAAGGGAGAGAGTAACAAGGCCTAGGCTCTTTCAGGCAGTTCTTCCCTGTCTCAGGATATTGCATTCTCAGCATATACTACAGTTGCTCTTGACAACTGCAAGCAAGAAAGATGGGATAATTGGGTCAGTCCAAGGACACCTGGAAAGTTGACCTGCAGTCTCCTGCTCCAACCAAGATATTTCCCTTAGAAAAGCTGGTGTATTTCATATGCCCATTGACCTCTCCAGATCTGGAGGTGGAGGTTTGTCTTGTCAGATCAATGTAACACCTTGGCTGACTCTGTCTCAGTGAAACATCATTGAGTCATAGCCAGAATACATTTTACTAGTCCCAGGAGGACTACTACCACTAGCAGCACAGCCAGACCTCTCTGCAGTAGTAATCTAGCCCTGGGTCTCAAAGATCTAGGTAAGAGGTGGCCATAGAGGTTAAAGAAGGATTCTTCAGGTGGCCCCACTGTCTACAACCAATGGGTCAGCTTCTGGATCTCCTCTACCTATGTTTCTACAATACCTAAGATGTTTATCCCAATACAGTAAGAGGTGTTGGCAATTGTATACACTTCTCCAAGTTGAGCTAAAAGAAAGTCTGGAGGGCCGAGTGTGGTGGCTCATGCCTGTAATCCCAGCACTTTGGGAGGCCAAGATAGGTGGATCACCTGAGGTCAGGAGTTCGAGACCAGCCAGACAAACATGCAGAAACCCTGTCTCTACAAAAAACAAATACAAAATTAGCCAGGAGTTGTGGTGCACACCTATAATACCAGCTACTCTGGAGTCTGAGGCAAGAGAATCACTTAGACCCGGGAGGCAGAGGTTGCAGTGAGCTGAGATCATACCACTGCACTCCAGCATGGGCAACGAGAGTGAAACTCCATCTCAAACAAAAAAAGTCTGGAACAATTCTGTTGTTTAAAATAACTTTCTGGGTGGATCTGGGAGATGTTTCCTTGGCTTCTAAGACAGTGGCAATGGAGGAGGCAATATTTGCCATGGTTTGGGGCAGGTTTCTTTTCATTTTTTATGAGCAATAACTCCTATGAATGGTACCAAAGATCTCATAAAAGACATAAACCCAAAGTCAGTTACACATCCAGTCAGGTCTTTGGTAAGTCTGGTATACAGCATTAGGCTCCTGAGTCAATGGAGCACTTCATTTTGGGGGTGAATTCTAGGAGCATCCCTAGCACACTCAATGGGGTAGTACCTGTAAGTTTTCCAGGCATGACTTTGCCCACCCCGCATTTGAGTCACCCCAGATTGCCCACAGATAAAGATGTAGCCCTCTGGCACACACAGACCCCCTGTGCTAGTATTATTTATGAGGATGAAGGTATTGGCACTCACTAGCTAAGTCTCATTGATGGCAGTAGTTGCCTGAGTTTTCCTCATACAGTTTACCCCATACAATCCTAAAGCCTCTACGCAGAGGGCTAGCACTCTCCGATACTTGTTCTCTTCATCATCATGAACACACATCTTTGGAATTAAAGGAGCCTGGTGCATCAAAGCACCTGCCCACCAAAGATTCGTTAGTTGTGGTCATGACATTTTTCCACAAAGTTATTTAAGTTAAAAGATAGCACCTTTGAATTCTTCCTATGTGGCATGTGCTAGGTCCTCACTCAGTAAGCTAGGACTTAGGGTCCATTACTGTACTCTGTGGCATTAGGAGTGCTGGAGTAGTTAACCACTGGCAAGATGAAAGGATCATTCTAGTCAATGAGAGAACGAGGTCGTGGATGGAGCATCCAGCACTTTGTCAGGTTACCCATGGTGTAACCATGGCACTTTGGAAGAGGCCACTAAGGCATTATGCTCACAGGCCTATAATGCCCCATCCTTGTGGAAAAGCAGACTGACAGTTTAATGCCCACCTCTCACCCTTTCCAGGGTCTCAGATGTTCTCTACCTATTGGATAAGAATTAGGCTGAGTTGGTATAGCAACCCGGTCTGTCTGTTTTAGTCCCAAGCTACTTCTGCAGACACCCATTGCCCTTGTTGCTTGACTCAAACCTTTCTGCCTCAATCATCCACTCCAGTACAAAGTTGGCATATCTCATAACATCATCCACCCAAATGGAAGGATCAGAGGTATCCAGCATCATTAGAGGGATTCTAGCAGTCTGTCATTCCTTAGTCCTGTCCTCCACCCCTGTGGAATCCCCTTATAGGGGAGGTACCCAAGGGAAGTATAAACTCCAGATTAGAGACAGGGTGGCCTCTCTGGGGTACTATGGCACCCTGAACTGCAATTCATCCCCAGGACATGTACTCTATAGGGGAAAAGGAAAAAGAATTGTTGAGAACACAGACTGAGACTTTACAGGCACAGACAGCCGAGTCAGGTGGGTTTCTCATCCACCTCCAACCCAACCGAGCTCAGTGTCCCTCAATATGCACTGCAGTGCTGTTTCCTTTGCATTGGTGCATAGTGTTTAGTGTTCCTACTGCCCTAGTCAGGTGGGCTACCCCCTCACTAGCAGGACATCTTGATGTTCTTTCTTCAGTTGCTTTGTGAGTTCCATTATTCAATAACTCTATTGGCCTGAGGATGACAATGTATTTAAAAAGCCCATCTTTTTTCACTAATGTGTACCCATTATCTAGTTGCTTGAATAGCAAAAAATATTCCTTGGTCCAAGTAAAATCCCATGGGCTATGTAAAAGGATGGCATAAATTCCTCTCAAGTGTGGCTATAGTTGCCTCAGCACCCATATGATTGACATATATTTGTCTTTTTCAGACAACAAGCTGTTTTTCTTAGTCCTTGTCCTCACATGGATATCCTCTAACAGTCCAATCCTTCCATTGCCATTGTCCTGATCAGATGGCTAGGCTTTTGGCAATGGCCCATAAGTCACTGAAAATATAGCAAGATATGTGATAGAGGTAGCCTGCATGGCCATCACCACTGCATTTAGTTTGGCCCATTGGGTAGAATGCCCATGTCCAGTCTCAGTCAAAAGATAGCCATCCACTGGCTGAATGGTGGTCCAGTGCATGTCGTCTGGCAGAGCTATCAGTAAACCATGCCTGTCAGGCCTCTGAGCCCAAGCTAAGCCATCATGTCCCCTGTGACCTGCACGTATACATCTAGGTGGCCTGAAGCAAGTGAAGGATCACAAAAGAAGTGAAAATGGCTGGTTCCTGCCTTAACTGATGACATTACTTTGTGAAATTCCTTCTCCTGGCTCAGAAGCTCCCCCACTGAGCACCTTGTGCCCCCCACCCCTGCCTGCCAGAGAATAACCCCCTTTGATTGTAATTTTCCACTACCTACCCAAATCCTATAAAATGGCCCCACCCCATCTTCCTTCACTGACTCTCTTTTTGGACTCAGCCTGCCTGCACCCAGGTGAAATAAACAGTCTTGTTGCTCACAAAAAGCCTGTTTGGTGGTCTCTTCACACTGATGAACTGATGCATGACAATGCCATGCTGTCCGTAAGCATGTCTCTGAGTCCTGGGCCCCAGGTCACCACAGGAGAATCCAATGGATCCTTACAGGTTGCTTAAAAGGGATAGTTTGTTGTAGTCCTGAATTAATAAAGTAATGTCCTGTTATCCACCTACCATGTAGTACTGCTTTTGTTAAATAATCCACTGGGGCTTGGGTAGTTTAGGTGGCAGGCAGGATATGCCCCACTGTTATGGCTTGAATTCTGAGTTATCAAAGAGTATGTCCCCTCAGGTAATGGTGATTTTTGTGCTACAAGAAGTCGGGGGGTCAATGACAATAATGCACTCACAAGTGAGAACCATGGTCACTGACATCCAATATGGACCAAAGCCATATCACAGGTAGATAAGCACTACTGGTCAATGCATTCATTCTAAAACTTTCCAATGTCACCAGTTTTTCTCCCTAACAGGACCTGGAAATATTATGTGGACTCCTGTATCAAAAAAAAAAAAGTCTGAATTTCTTTCTTTTCTCCTCTTACCTTGACAGAAATGTAAGGCCTTTGGCTTCCATCTGGGGACCCTGAGACCTTGGTCCCATTTCTGACTCTGCCATTCAGCCCAAGATATTGGATTTGCAATGTCCTTTCATCAAAGAAACATACCTGGCCTTTCTCTATATCTGTCCTTTAGATAATGAGTCTCCCTTTCTGTGAAGGCCTTTATCACATGTATTGATTCCTTCTCAGATGCCTCAAGGAAGATCTGAGGACCCCTTTCTTCTTTCCCTCTCAGGTGCCTTAGTGTCTGGTTGAGTACACACTTCCCTCACTCTCTGCCCCCATGAATGACAAGTTAATTAAATAAATATCCCCAACCAAGGGACCTATGCTCCTCTATTTCCTCATTGCCTTTTGTTTGCCTTGATCCATGCAGCCATCTCATTCACATTTGTGGGAAGTGGCAGACCTACATCCCACTTATCACCCTTCCTTCCTCTGAAAATATTCAATCCCCATGCCCCCAGGCTGCTGTCTTTCCCCCGGGCTGGGTACTAGGAAGTATCACCCCTCCTGCTTCTCAAATAAGCTATGATTACATTAGATGGGGCCCTGCTTGCTGGACGCATTTTGTGTATTAGGTTTGCTGTGTGCTGCTTACCAGCTTGTCTGAGTGCAGGAGACAGAATACATTCATATGCAACAAGTTACACAAAGCAGATTTGTGACTTACAGGTAGGCAGCAAGGGACAAAAGAATGCTAGGATCTATGATGAGCTGGTTCCTGAAGACTCAAGAAAGCTGTCTAGGGCACATCGAGTCTCAGCTGTGCATTCCCCACTTGCACCACAGCTGAGGGGCTTTTTTTTTTTTGTTTTTTGAGATGGAGCTTGGTTCTTGTTGCCCAGGCTGGAGTGCAATGGCATGGTCTTGGCTCACTGCAACCTCTGCCTCCTGGGTTCAAGCGATTCTCATGCCTCAGCCTCCCAAGTAGCTGGGATTACAGGCGCCTGCCACCACGCTAAGTTTTTTGTATTTTTAGTAGAGACGGGGTTTCACTATGTTGGCCAGGCTGGTCTCGAATTCCTGACCTCAGGTGATCCACCCACCTTGGCCTCCTAAAGTGCTGGGATTACAAGGCATGAGCCACCACGCCCAGCCAGGACTCTTTAAGACAGCCTGTTCAGGGTTATATACCTCAGAGCCAATGTGAAACATTGACTTAAAGCTTTGAAGGACATCCTGCTTCCAGAGGAAAGAGCAACAGGCCCAGCTAGTCCAGTCAGCCCCTCCTTATCTCACCATAATGTATTCCCAGCATAATCTACAGTAATTATTAAGACCTACAAGGAAGAAAGGGAAGAGAACTGGGTCAATCCAAGGCCACATGGAGAGCTGTCCTGCACTGGCCAATTGTTTTGGCTGTAGTTTCAATACCAACTTAATGTTTAGAGCTTTTGCATTGTGATTTCAGACTCTTTGATTAATATGGTGCTGCTGGGAATTCCACTGCTCCCTGTTAGTGCTGCCTATGGCAGTGGAAGCAGTTTCTCCAGGTTAGGCTACCAGGTGTCTGAGGTATGTTGTGAGGGGTGTGGTAGAATCCCCCAACCAATGTCCCCTGGCTACTCTGGGGTCATTGGGAAGAGAGTCTTAGGCCTGCAGGGACAAAGCAGCTTCTTAAGCCAGGCCACTTTCTCTACTAGATCCCTCTTCCTGGTTCTATTTTCCCACCTTTGTGCTTCCTGGTAGAAAAGGAAGCCTCAAGCTGTACTGGGAAGGAGAGAACCTCTCTTAGCATTTCTCCTAGCTGCTTCTCCTGGATGGTGGTGGGTGTCTCAAGCTAGCGGCTCCTGATTGATCCAAGGGAGGAAGGAGCTTACTTGAGGTATCTTCTGTTGCTAGATTGGGGGATTAGGAAAAATAAGTCTGAAGGCCTTCCTCTGTCCAGTGAGGATACACAAGATGCCTTGCTGTTGTGCTGTTTCACCATTCCTTGCATATCAAACTAACTCTTCTTCTGTTTACCTCCATCTCTTAGAGCTTTTTCATGTTAGTCACATGTGTCATTTTCAAAATATAGAGTTGTGCATAACAAAAAGAGGCGGGAAAAACATGGATCTGTGCCATATTGTCTGAATCCAAAGTTCCTTGCATACTTTATACTAAATAAGCTTTATCTGTGAGCTATATTACTAGTATTTTCTTTGCCTATAATTGTTTCAGGTGTCACATTTAAGAGTTTGCTTGATTATGATATTTAAATATTACAGAATGTATTTGCAGAATATATTTGCAGAATAACAATATTCTGCAAATAATGCCCTTGATATTCAAATTGAAAATCACTTTCCATAATAGATCAAGGAAATTAGAACCTAATGATTTAATGGTGTACACAATTGCAGCATTAGTTTTCTATTCAAAGCAACATAAAATAAATGACAAATTGAAAGAAAAATAGGACTTTATTTATCTATTCAAATATTAAAATAAATAATAATATGTCTATTGAAATGTCATAATCAGGATATCATTTATTCCAATTAATTGATTAAATAAGTAATCAGTTAAATGTCATAGGTTTTATTTTTATTTTTATAGAGAGAAGATGTCATTCTGTCACCAGGCTGGAGTACAGTAGCTGGATCATAACTCACTATAACCTCAAAAAAGCCTCCCAAGTATCTGAGATTACAGGTGTGAGCCACCACGATAGGCTAATTAAATTTTTTAATTTTCTATAGAGATGAGGCTCTCCCTGTTACCCAGGCTTGTCTTGAACTCCTGGGCTCAAGGGATCCTCCCGCCTCAGCCTCCCAAAATGACAGGTATAAGCCATCATGCCTGGCCCTAGAATTTTTAAATTAATGGTGGTTGATACACATATTTACATTGTATTTTAGCCAGATTTACTGAGGTATAATTTACTTATGCAAAATTTACTAATTTATTTATTTATTTATTTATTTATTTATTTATTTATTTTTTGAGACGGAGTCTCGCTCTGTTCCTCAGGCTGGAGTGCAGCAGCGCAATCTCGGCTCACTGCAAGCTCCGCCTCCTGGGTTCATGCCATTCTCCTGCCTCAGCCTCCTGAGTAGCTGGGACTACAGGCGCCTGCCACCACGCCCGGCCAATTTTTTTTGCATTTTGAGTAGAGACGGGGTTTCAACATGTTAACCAGGATGGTCTCAACCTCCTGACCTCGTGATCTGCCCGCCTCAGCCTCCCAAAGTGCTGGGATTACAGGTGTGAGCCACTGTGCCCGGCCGAATATTTCCATTATAGCATATACTCGAATGCGTCTTAAAGTATTTATAAAGGTAATCGTCATTGTATTTACTTATATGACTTTTTAATTAGATTATAAAATCCAGTTACCTTTTAGTATGCTCAAAATTGTGTCAAATAATTCTTGAGTTAATTATGCATTATAAATTATTGTCTCTTAATTAAATTTCATGTACACTTTCACTCTGTAAAGCTGGAATGCATGTGGAGTTGCTTCAATTTTTCTTTTTTGTTTGTTTGTTTGTTTTTTTGAGACAGAGTCTCGCTCTGTCGCTCAGGCTGGAGTGCAGTGGTGGGATCTCCACTCACTGCAAGCTCCGCCTCCTGGGTTCACGCCATTCTCCCGCCTCAGCCTCCCGAGCAGCTGGGACTACAAGCGCCCGCCATCGCGCCCAGCTAATTTTTTGTATTTTTAGTAGAGACGGGGTTTCACCGTGGTCTCGATCTCCTGACCTTGTGATCCACCCGCCTCGGCCTCCCAAAGTGCTGGGATTACAGGTGTGAGCCACCATGCCCGGCCTCAATTTTTCAGTTGTATTTTCACTTTTCTCTTTTTATGCCTACCTAGATTTGTTCCTATAATTGAATTTATCATTTAGGAGTGAACATTTGTTTAAGAAAACGTAACCTTTTTCATCAGCATACTCAATATTTCAATTTTCCATTATAGATTATAAGAATAAATCTTTAGGTAATATAGGCAAACAAAATTTAATATGTAGAATTAGTTTCTTACACGATTGGAGAGTTGGTGGAGCAGGTTTTGGGCTGATCTTCTAAATGATTGCTAGAACTCCTCCAGAATAACGACAGAGCTGGGACTGTTGTTCCTTTTGCCATGACTGAGAAGCTGGAGAATCAGGATCTCCTGTGCAACCACTGGCACTAAAATTATGCTAACTTTGCTATTTGTTTTTTTCCCAGTTTCAAAGTTTATCTTATTAACTTAAAATTTAAACAAAATTGTTAGTCTAAACATCATTAAATGTACTCATGGGAAACATATTTACATAGAGAATAATAAAATAATTTTTTGTAACTTGAGGCACATTGTCCATTTTACAAATGTACTTTTAGAAAAACTGCTTTGAGAAACAATAATTTTTCTGTCATCCTTCATAGAAGTTAGACACACATTTCTAATGCAAATTTCTTTTTTTTTTCTACTTTGATGTGGAAGCTGGGGAGCTCGAATGTTTACATTTTAATTTAACAACACAAAGAAAAATTTCATCTGTTCCTCTCTACATTGTTGGCCTTAGACTTACTGTAGCAGCCTCCATTCATATCTCTTACAGGGGTACCTTATAGTTTCATATCAGGTCATTCCTGTTCCTCTTTCCTTTTGTGATGCACCTCTTCTTGCTAAAGATTTTGGTCACTATCTTTTGTTTTGTGTTTACTTATTTTAGCTCGTATATAAGTTCTGTTCTACACAACATTTCTGATTTACATGGCAGGAAATGTGTGAAACAGTTTGCCACCTTCCTGACTGATCTGGGCCTAAACTGTGCCCCTATACTGTGAATAAACAGTTGCATTCTCTAACACATATTTTATTTGATCCAAACAATACATTAGTCCAACTACCAAACATACATCTTAGATCCTCTGTAGCTATAACATTTTCAACAGTCATATTTATGGAATCCATCTCCCTCTGTTATGTTTTTATTGTTATCCAAATAGAGGAGATAGATATAAATGAACTCACACTGGTCAGCCAGGGACCACACAGTGGCTTAAAATATCTTAATCCAGGTATCTGCAGACTAACCCTAACTCACGTTTTTTTTTTTCCTCTAAGCATTAAAATACTTCTGTCATAGCTGCTTGCTTCTTGATCATAGGATCTCAGCCATGGTTCATATTTGAATAACACAGAATGTTGGCCACAGAACTAAGGACTGGACATTTGGTACTTTGTGACTGTCGTTACAGGAAAGTAAATGGTTTTGTTACACTGCTTGTCAGGAAAAAGAATAGGAAGGCACCTTCTATCTCAGGCTCTTTTCCTTAAAGAAGGTAGGTTTAATGTAAAACCTGAATTGTGAGTAAGCCTGGGGATATCATTTTTAGTTGTTCCAAATTGAGCAAGTACTTAGTCAAACTACCAGAGTTTTGGAATATGCCTGAGTAAGCCAGTCTGAAATAGCCAATGGTCCAGCTTAAGACTATTCAATATCCATGCACCTGCCTTTTCTAAAGCTTAAACTTCAAAAGAGTAACAGTAACAAGTACATGATCCTGTCAAATAAAATTCAAATATATGTTGCACAAATTAAAATGCAGTGGTCCTATCCAAAATAGGTATCCATGATATTCACTCCTCTTCAGCTTCAGTCTCAACTATGTCTTAATATCCTGAAATAAGAGAATAAATTATGAAGTTATTCAAACCAGCCTACCCTAAAAATGATGGGAAAAATGGAAGATAAAATAAGACAAACAATTATATACATGACAATGCAGAAGAGAAGAAAACCCAAGAATGTATTACATACTTAATTTTATAACTGATCATGGAACTGTGGATGGTATTTGTACCATTCTTTTTATATTATTCATTCCACACTTCTCTATAGTATCCTAAATTATCCAAGTTTCCACAGCAAGAGCCCACTCTTCATGAACAGTGCCCTTAGTTGTCTTGTCAAATTGGAGTTGTTTTAATCTTCCATTAATGTTTACCACTTGACAGAAAATCCAAAAGGCATTTGAGGAGTCCAACTCCAGGCAGAAACCCTATGTGTAGTCTTTCAGGCCTAACCATAGGCCATGACAATGGCTTTACCTGGCAGGCCTCACTAGAGAAAGATACTCTCCCTATACCAGAATTGGCAAACAGCCGGTGCATTACAATGTCTAATGGGAGCTGCAGTCTAGGACTCATTCCCCGCTAGCCAACCATCCTCCTGTGCATTCTGCCATTCAAGTCTCAGGCACCCCCATCTGAGCTATCCTTATCAGGGACCCTCAATAGCAAACCTCTGCAGAGAACTCCTTATGATAGGGAGAGAAGGATAAGGGAGAGGAGAAAGGGGAAACCCTGAAATCATTATTCTCTATTCTGAATCAGAACTCAGTATTTTCCCATTCTTAGCCCTTCCTCCTCTTTCTGTCCCAAGGACCCAGGTCCATAAGATGAAAGGAGCTTTTTGTTCATGGTTCCTTGGTCAAAAGATCCTTGCTGAGAAAATTCCCACATCTGCATTTGTGCTGATCTACATGACCTTGGCCTGGAGCTGTTTCATGGGACAAAATGGAACATTGGAGGAGCTAGCGATCTCTCCTCTTTAGTTTCTTACTTAAACTATCTCAGTTAGTAAAGATTTGACTGTTACTGTCATTTTGGCTTATTGTTTTAATTAGCTATTTCAACTCCATGGCAGCTTAGCTCTTGACAGCATTCTGGAAAGTACATAGGATTCTAGACACTTTTACTGCTTTTGTTATATGAATTACATGTCTTCATAACAAGGAATTAAGGCTGGGAGTGGTCACTTGTAATCACAACACTTTGGGAGGCCAAGGCGGGTGGATCAACTGAGGTCAGGAGTTTGAGACCAGCCTGGCCAACGTGGTGAGTGAATCCCATCTCTACTAAAAATGCAAAAATTAGCCAGGCATGGTAAAGTGCGCCTGTAGTCCCAGCTACTCGGGAGGCTGAGGCGGGAGAATCACTTGAACCCGGGAGGCGAAGGTTGCAGTGAGCCGAGACGATAGTGCCATTTCACTCCAGCCTGGACGACAGAGCAAGACTCTGTCTCAATAACAATAATAAGAATAATAAGGATTTAATATCCAAACCATTCTTGTAACATATTTAATATTGCCATTCAGTGGTAAATAAAAATAATATACAATCATGCCCTGACTAATAACAACATTTCGGTCAATGATGAACTACCTACAGAACAGTGGTCCCGTAAGATTATAATGAGCCAAACAATTCATATATATATATGGAGAGATGCTTGGCATCAAGAGCTAAAGTAGTCATGAGTTAATGGAGAAGAACAACTAAGGAATTGGCTGCCGAAGTAAAGTTTATGCTAAATTTAAATGAAATGAAATAACAAAGTAGTTTGAAATGAAGACTCCATTGATTATTTTTAAAATTTTATTTATTAACAAAGTAGTTTATACTAACTGCCCACTGTCTATCCCAATAGTTACAGCAATAACATATAGTTAACATTTGTAATTAAATATTTCATTTCATACAAATAGTATTTTAAAATTCAAGTGTTGATTTTTAAGCCTTTGAATGTTTGGCTGTTTAAAATTTAAGTGCATATAAAAATTGTAGAAAAGGGTCATTATTAATAAAATATTCAAAATATGGTAAATTTTGCATGATGATTTAATATATGCAAATTGACAAGTGATGTGAATAGTACATTTGAATAGAGAAAATATGTACATAAATGAATGGTATTTCAGAATCTAAGCAAATTGATGACTACATTATGTACTTGTCCCCAATGTAAATGAAATATTAATTAGAAAACTTTTTTTTTCACTAAAGGGCTGAACATAAAGTGTGATGGCAAATTGGTGTGTTCTTGTATTTCTTGTCTTTGGGGATTCTTTTCAGTATATTTTCACTTAATGTTTTAGCAACATTTTTCGTCATCCTTTTACACTTATAGCTGGACTATGCTTAGTGATAGAAAATAGTTATATAATGGGATTATACTTGACCATATGAATTTGATGGTATGAGTTAATCTGTGTTTCATCTTACTTGTGTCTACTTGTAAGTCATTGATGCTAATGTTATTAGTAATTTTTAGAGGGTAGAAATGTTTTCTATATGACATTTTTGAGAAAAGGAAGTCAATAAATCCCATTTGATATGCAACAGAAATAAAGTTCTCTTATTTCAATTTTAAAATGCTTTATAACTTACATTGCTTTGTTTTATGCATTATTTGTTTTGATCAGATGCAAAATGAGTCAGTAATGTCATCTAGCCACAAGTTTGATACATTTTTTTAAAGAAAAATTTCCAAAATACTTTGAGCAATAGGCTAATACTTCATAAATTAAAATATTTAAATATTCAATCTTTCCGAGTGGATATTTGTTGCATATCTGATAACTTGGCCTAATTCTGTAATTGGGATGAGAACTACCCAATTTTATTGGTAACCTCTTCTGCTCTGCAACTTTGGAAATACTATGGAGGACTCCAAATTCATTTGAGACAAAAATATTAAAAATGTAACCCCTGATTAGGATTTCAGTTCCAAAGCTCTCCTTGGAGGGATATAGAGTTGGAGAAAATCACATTTATTTTTCGTCTCCTTAATATTGATATATAAAAGTCAGGTTAAAATTAGTATCAAAATGGGAAGCCTGCATTGTAAACCAGCTGGAATAATACACTCTGCAATATGAAGGAAAAAGGAAAAATTTAGTTGATTTATTTACCTAACTATAATTTTTTAAAGAATTTTATGTTTCTAATAAATTTAACTATAAATTTGTAATTTTCTATCTTTCATTTAGTACCATCTATATAAACTTTTCCAGGCTACTTCTCTGAATCACCTGGCAAAATCTTATAATTTACCACCTAATTGAATAAAACACACGCACACAGAATAATCTATTTTGAATAATAAACATCATTTATAATTATATTGTTGAGACTGAGAGTAATCATCAGGTGTGGAAAAACTATTGAGGAAATTTTAACAATTTAAAATGTAATAATCTTTTTGTATTATGTGTGTTTTATACTCAGAAGTGCATATGTTTTATAAAATTATGTGAATTTATAAATGTGGTCAATATTAATATTAAATTGTATCTTTTAATAGTATCTTCAATTATCTTTTTTTTGCTGCTGGATTCCATTTAGAAAAAAAAAATGTTCTATATAACAGTGTTGCTTTCTTTTTCTTTTCTTTTTGCTTTTCTTTCTTTTTTCTATTGATAAAGTATTTACTTGATCTTGGGTAAGAGGTATATAATCAAGTGACCACATTTTTCTTTGTTACATATTATTCAAAATTTATAATCAATCTTTCCAAATTGTAATCGGTCTGAAACCCATTTGCTTTACTCAAATTATTTAGTGACTGTAAAAGTTTCAGAAACATATGAAAGTTACAAATTAGCTTTAAATGTGTCATGTTTAAAGCAGTTGTTTTCAAAGCTAAGTCATTATCCATTATTATGTAACTAGTATTCTAAATATCACATCTTTGCATTGTTTGACTTTTAAGGCATATGAAAAGTTTTGGATCAGAGAAATCATTTGCTTCACATCCCTAAGAGACAGACTCTATGGGTACTGAGTCATGCTAATAGTGGCAAAACCTGACAAACAATAAGCATCATTTTCAAATATTTTAAACATTTCACATAAAAATTTACTTTTAGCATACATTGCAGCCATCAAGGAAGCCTAAAGTAAGGAAAACCTCAGTGAAATATGATGAAGTTAATAAAAAGAAATAGCCATCATTTTATTTGTTTAAATTTCCACTACCTCTCATATAATTATATACAATATATAACATAGGATAATTAAGTCAAACTGTGTACCTACAGATATGGAGCGCCTTTTATTTTAGGAAAAAGTAAAACGTAAATTAACTGGTAAAGATGAGCTTTTCAATCTATAAGGCATAGACACTTTTCCTTAGTGGATTTGAAAAGGTTGTTATAAATCTGAAAATAAGATAGTTTTTCTACAATAAATGGTAAAAAACACTTTCACATCTTAACCTTATCATAGTATCACAATGCTGGAATGTTTTTACTAGGAAATAAGTAAGCTAATTCAATTATAAATTGCAGTAGAGGAAAGGATGAAGGTTAAAAAACACTACTCAAATCCTTAGTCATGAGGTTGAATTCATTGAATCAGAGTGTGAATATATATCTATATTTGAGACAGAATGTGTATGTATGTGTGTGAGTGTGAGTGTGTGTGTACAGTCATTAGATATTTGCCTCATGGACAGCGGAGGAAAACATTTGCTGAGCTGCTTTCCTACCTTAAAGATTTAGAACTGCACTGTTTTCAAGATATACTTTTTATATCTCAAATAATTTAATATATTATGTTTAGTTGTTGATATAACAAGATATCTGAATACCCCATAACTGAAATTATACCTGGAAATAAATACTTGAAATACTTGCTTCAGTGACATTTGTGGAAGTATACGTATTTAAGTTCAAATTATAGGTATATTGAACAAAATGATATTGGATTTTTCACTGGCTGCATACTTCTGAAACTTGTAAATAATTTGAAATTAGTTTCCAAGAACAGAAGACAAATATTAGATAGGAAATACCAAATTCTTAAGATTCATACATATAAAAGTGAAATAAAAATCAAACTTAATCTTATGAATTTTCAACTGTGGCTTAATTTTAGAACTTGTTATAATAATAGAAATGCTATTAATTTAATTATATTTATTAAAATCTAAAAATAGGTGATTATAGCTAGGACATTGACAAGTGTAACTATACATGAGTAAATATAACTGAGGATAGCAACACATGAAATATATCATAAAATTGAATTATTCTATAAATAGTATTACGTCTGTATTACTTGGAACTTGATTCCACTTAGAATGTGCCTGCTTTTATTTATTTATTTATTTTTGTAAACAAAATGAGCAAGAGGTTATTACACTTCATTCACTGCGAAAAGGTAACACTACATCAAAGATAACTCACATACTTGCAGAAATATGGAAGGTATTTCTTTCTTTTTTTGTTAAGAAATAGGGTCTCACTATGTTGTCCAGGTTGTAGTGCAGTGACTATTCAAAGGGGTCATCCCACTACTGATAAGCAGAGGAGTTTTATTCTGCTCAATTTTTGAGTTGACCACTCCTTAGGCAACCTGGTGGTCCTCTGCTCCCTGGAAGCTAACATATTGATGCCAAACTTAGTGCAGACACTTCATCAGCATAGTGCATACAACCCAGAACTCCTGGGCTCAAGTGTTTCTCCCGCCTCAGCATCCTGAGTAGCTGGGACTACAGGTGTGTGTCACCTGGCTGAAAGGTATTTTTAAATACAAATGTTGTCCAGGAGTGACAGAAGCTGGAGAATTGGACTACTTGATGGAGGCTTTGTACAAGCTTTGAACAATAATAACAACAAAATTGAAATGCCAAAAATATTGTTTAATTAGCGGTTAACCACCAATAAAAGGAAGCCAGCCATTTCTTTTTTTTTTTTTTTTTTAATTATACTTTAAGTTTTAGGGTACATGTGCACAATGTGCAGGTTAGTTACATATGTATACGTGTGCCATGCTGGTGCGCTGCACCCACTAACTCGTCATCTAGCATTAGGTATATCTCCCAATGCTATCCCTCCCCCCTCCCCCCTCCCCACCACAGTCCCCAGAGTGTGATATTCCCCTTCCTGTGTCCATGTGATCTCATTGTTCAATTCCCACCTCTGAGTGAGAATATGTGGTGTTTGGTTTTTTGTTCTTGTGATAGTTTACTGAGAATGATGGTTTCCCATTTCATCCATGTCCCTACAAAGGATATGAACTCATCATTTTTTATGGCTGCATAGTATTCCATGGTGTATATGTGCCACATTTTCTTAATCCAGTCTATCATTGTTGGACATTTGGGTTGGTTCCAAGTCTTTGCTATTGTGAATAATGCCGCAATAAACATACGTGTGCATGTGCCTTTATAGCAGCATGATTTAGAGTCACTTGGGTATATACCCAGTAATGGGATGGCTGGGTCAAATGGTATTTCTAGTTCTAGATCCCTGAGGAATCGCCACACTGACTTCCACAATGGTTGAACTAGTTTACAGTCCCACCAACAGTGTAAAAGTGTTCCTATTTCTCCACATCCTCTCCAGCACCTGTTGTTTCCTGACTTTTGAATGATTGCCATTCTAACTGGTGTGAGATGATATCTCATAGTGGTTTTGATTTGCATTTCTCTGATGGCCAGTGATGATGAGCATTTTTTCATGTGTTTTTTGGCTGCATAAATGTCTTCTTTTGAGAAGTGTCTGTTCATGTCCTTCGCCCACTTTTTGATGGGGTTGTTTGTTTTTTTCTTGTAAATTTGTTTGAGTTCACTGTAGATTCTGGATATTAGCCCTTTGTCAGATGAGTAGGTTGTGAAAATTTTCTCCCATGTTGTAGGTTGCCTATTGACTCTGATGGTAGTTTCTTTTGCTGTGCAGAAGCTCTTTAGTTTAATTAGATCCCATTTGCCAATTTTGGCTTTTGTTGCCATTGCTTTTGGTGTTTTAGACATGAAGTCCTTGCCAACGCCTATGTCCTGAATGGTAAGGCCTAGGTTTTCTTCTAGGGTTTTTATGGTTTTAGGTCTAACGTTTAAATCTTTAATCCATCTTGAATTGATTTTTGTATAAGGTGTAAGGAAGGGATCCAGTTTCAGCTTTCTACATATGGCTAGCCAGTTTTCCCAGCACCATTTATTAAATAGGGAATCCTTTCCCCATTGCTTGTTTTTCTCAGGTTTGTCAAAGATCAGATAGTTGTAGGTAAGTGGCGTTATTTCTGAGGGCTCTGTTCTGTTCCATTGATCTATATTTCTGTTTTGGTACCAGTACCATGCTGTTTTGGTTACTGTAGCCTTGTAGTATAGTTTGAAGTCAGGTAGTGTGATGCCTCCAGCTTTGTTCTTTTGGCTTAGGATTGACTTGGCGATGTGGGCTCTCTTTTGGTTCCATATGAACTTTAAAGTAGTTTTTTCCAATTCTGTGAAGAAAGTCATTGTTATCTTGATGGGGATGGCATTGAATCTGTAAATTACCTTGGGCAGTATGGCCATTTTCACGATATTGATTCTTCCTACCCATGAGCATGGAATGTTCTTCCATTTGTTTGTATCCTCTTTTATTTCCTTGAGCAGTGGTTTGTAGTTCTCCTTGAAGAGGTCCTTCACATCCCTTGTATGTTGGATTCCTAGGTATTTTATTCTCTTTGAAGCAATTGTGAATGGGAGTTCACTCATGATTTGGCTCTCTGTTTGTCTGTTGTTGGTGTATAGGAATGCTTGTGATTTTTGTACATTGATTTTGTATCCTGAGACTTTGCTGAAGTTGCTTATCAGCTTAAGGAGATTTTGGGCTGAGACGATGGGGTTTTCTAGATAAGCAATCATGTCGTCTGCAAACAGGGACAATTTGACTTCCTCTTTTCCTAATTGAATACCCTTTATTTCCTTCTCCTGCCTGATTGCCCTGGCCAGAACTTCCAACACTATGTTGAATAGGAGCGGTGAGAGAGGGCATCCCTGTCTTGTGCCAGTTTTCAAAGGGAATGCTTCCAGTTTTTGCCCATTCAGTATGATATTGGCTGTGGGTTTGTCATAGATAGCTCTTATTATTTTGAAATACGTCCCATCAACACCTAATTTATTGAGAGTTTTTAGCATGAAGGGTTGTTGAATTTTGTCAAAGGCTTTTTCTGCATCTATTGAGATAATCATGTGGTTTTTGTCTTTGGCTCTGTTTATATGCTGGATTACATTTATTGATTTGCGTATATTGAACCAGCCTTGCATCCCAGGGATGAAGCCCACTTGATCATGGTGGATAAGCTTTTTGATGTGCTGCTGGATTCGGTTTGCCAGTATTTTATTGAGGATTTTTGCATCAATGTTCATCAAGGATATTGGTCTGAAATTCTCTTTTTTGGTTGTGTCTCTGCCCGGCTTTGGTATCAGAATGATGCTGGCCTCATAAAATGAGTTAGGGAGGATTCCCTCTTTTTCTATTGATTGGAATAGTTTCAGAAGGAATGGTACCAATTCCTCCTTGTACCTCTGGTAGAATTCGGCTGTGAATCCATCTGGTCCTGGACTCTTTTTGGTTGGTAAACTATTGATTATTGCCACAATTTCAGCTCCTGTTATTGGTCTATTCAGAGATTCAACTTCTTCCTGGTTTAGTCTTGGGAGAGTGTATGTGTCGAGGAATGTATCCATTTCTTCAAGATTTTCTAGTTTATTTGCGTAGAGGTGTTTGTAGTATTCTCTGATGGTAGTTTGTATTTCTGTGGGATCGGTGGTGATATCCCCTTTATCATTTTTTATTGCGTCTATTTGATTCTTCTCTCTTTTTTTCTTTATTAGTCTTGCTAGCGGTCTATCAATTTTGTTGATCCTTTCAAAAAACCAGCTCCTGGATTCATTGATTTTTTGAAGGGTTTTTTGTGTCTCTATTTCCTTCAGTTCTGCTCTGATTTTAGTTATTTCTTGCCTTCTGCTAGCTTTTGAATGTGTTTGCTCTTGCTTTTCTAGTTCTTTTAATTGTGATGTTAGGGTGTCAATTTTGGATCTTTCCTGCTTTCTCTTGTGGGCATTTAGTGCTATAAATTTCCCTCTACACACTGCTTTGAATGCATCCCAGAGATTCTGGTATGTTGTGTCTTTGTTCTCATTGGTTTCAAAGAACATCTTTATTTCTGCCTTCATTTCGTTATGTACCCAGTAGTCATTCAGGAGCAGGTTGTTCAGTTTCCATGTAGTTGAGCGGCTTTGAGTGAGATTCTTAATCCTGAGTTCTAGTTTGATTGCACTGTGGTCTGAGAGATTGTTATAATTTCTGTTCTTTTACACTTGCTGAGGAGAGCTTTACTTCCAAGTATGTGGTCAATTTTGGAATAGGTGTGGTGTGGTGCTGAAAAAAATGTATATTCTGTTGATTTGGGGTGGAGAGTTCTGTAGATGTCTATTAGGTCCGCTTGGTGCAGAGCTGAGTTCAATTCCTGGGTATCCTTGTTGACTTTCTGTCTCATTGATGTGTCTAATGTTGACAGTGGGGTGTTAAAGTCTCCCATTATTAATGTGTGGGAGTCTAAGTCTCTTTGTAGGTCACTCAGGACTTGCTTTATGAATCTCGGTGCTCCTGTATTGGGTGCATATATATTTAGGATAGTTAGCTCCTCTTGTTGAATTGATCCCTTTACCATTATGTAATGGCCTTCTTTGTCTCTTTTGATCTTTGTTGGTTTAAAGTCTGTTTTATCAGAGACTAGGATTGCAACCCCTACCTTTTTTTGTTTTCCATTTGCTTGGTCGATCTTCCTCCATCCTTTTATTTTGAGCCTATGTGTGTCTCTGCACGTGAGATGGGTTTCCTGAATACAGCACACTGATGGGTCTTGACTCTTTATCCAACTTGCCAGTCTGTGTCTTTTAATTGGAGAATTTAGTCCATTTACATTTAAAGTTAATATTGTTATGTGTGAATTTGATCCTGTCATTATGATGTTAGCTGGTGATTTTGCTTGTTAGTTTATGCAGTTTCTTCCTAGTCTTGATGGTCTTTACATTTTGGCATGATTTTGCAGCGGCTGGTACTGGTTGTTCCTTTCCATGTTTAGTGCTTCCTTCAGGAGCTCTTTTAGGGCAGGCCTGGTGGTGACAAAATCGGTCAGCATTTGCTTGTCTGTAAAGTATTTTATTTCTCCTTCACTTAAGAAGCTTAGTTTGGCTGGATATGAAATTCTGAGTTGAAAATTCTTTTCTTTAAGAATGTTGAATATTGGCCCCCACTCTCTTCTGGCTTGTAGGGTTTCTGCCGAGAGATCCGCTGCTAGTCTGATGGGCTTCCCTTTGAGGGTAACCCGACCTTTCTGTCTGGCTGCCCTTAACATTTTTTCCTTCATTTCAACTTTGGTGAATCTGACAATTATGTGTCTTGGAGTTGCTCTTCTCGAGGAGTATCTTTGTGGCGTTCTCTGTATTTCCTGAATCTGAACGTTGGCCTGCCTTGCTAGATTGGGGAAGTTCTCCTGGATAATATCCTGCAGAGTGTTTTCCAACTTGGTTTCATTCTCCGCATCACTTTCAGGTACACCAATCAGACGTAGATTTGGTCTTTTCACATAGTCCCATATTTCTTGGAGGCTTTGCTCATTTCTTTTCATTCTTTTTTCTCTAGACTTCCCTTCTCGCTTCATTTCATTCATTTCATCTTCCATTGCTGATACCCTTTCTTCCAGTTGATCGCATTGGCTCCTGAGGCTTCTGCATTCTTCACGTAGTTCTTGAGCCTTGGTTTTCAGCTCCATCAGCTCCTTTAAGCACTTCTCTGTATTGGTTATTCTAGTTCTACATTCTTCTAAATTTTTTTCAAAGTTTTCAACTTCTTTGCCTTTGGTTTGAATGTCCTCCCATAGCTCGGAGTAATTTGATCGTCTGAAGCCTTCTTCTCTCAGCTCGTCAAAATCATTCTCCATCCAGCTTTGTTCCATTGCTGGTGAGGAACTGCCTTCCTTTGGAGGAGGAGAGGCGCTCTGCATTTTAGAGTTTCCTGTTTTTCTGTTCTGTTTTTTCCCCATCTTTGTGGTTTTATCTACTTTTGGTCTTTGATGATGGTGATGTACAGATGGGTTTTTGGTGTGGATGTCCTTTCTGTTTGTTAGTTTTCCTTCTAACAGACAGGACCCTCAGCTGCAGGTGTGTTGGCATACCCTGCCGTGTGAGGTGTCAGTGTGCCCCTGCTGGGGGGTGACTCCCAGTTAGGCTGCTCGGGGGTCAGGGGTCAGGGACCCACTTGAGGAGGCAGTCTGCCCGTTCTCAGATCTCCAGCTGCGTGCTGGGAGAACCACTGCTCTCTTCAAAGCTGTCAGACAGGGACATTTAAGTCTGCAGAGGTTACTGCTGTCTTTTTGTTTGTCTGTGCCCTGCCCCCAGAGGTGGAGCCTACAGAGGCAGGCAGGCCTCCTTGAGCTGTGGTGGGCTCCACCCAGTTCGAGCTTCCTGGCTGCTTTGTTTACCTAAGCAAGCCTGGGCAATGGCGGGCGCCCCTCCCCCAGCCTCGCTGCCGCCTTGCAGTTTGATCTCAGACTGCTGTGCTAGCAATCAGCGAGATTCCGTGGGTGTAGGACCCTCCGAGCCAGGTGTGGGATATAGTCTCGTGGTGCGCCATTTTTTAAGCCGGTCTGAAAAGCGCAATATTCGGGTGGGAGTGACCCGGTTTTCCAGGTGAGTCCGTCACCTCTTTCTTTGACTCGGAAAGGGAACTCCCTGACCCCTTGCGCTTCCCAGGTGAGGTAATGCCTCGCCCTGCTTCGGCTCGCGCCCGGTGTGCGCACCCACTTGCCTGCGCCCACTATCTGGCACTCCCTAGTGAGATGAACCCGGTACCTCAGATGGAAATGCAGAAATCACCGTCTTCTGCGTCGCTCACGCTGGGAGCTGTAGACAGGAGCTGTTCCTATTCGGCCATCTTGGCTCCTCCGCTAGTCTCCGAAGCCAGCCATTTCACACAGAGAATTTTGGTAATTGATTGCGTGATTCAAGGAAATAATATTATTAGGTGTGTATTAGTCCATTATTGCATTGCTATAAAGAAATACCTGAGATTGGGTAATTTATAAAGAAAAGAGGTTTAACTGACTCACAGTTCTGCATGCTGTACAGAAAGAATGTTGCATCTGCTGGGCATCTGGGGAGGCCTCATGAAATGTATAACCATGGTGGGAAAATGAAGAGGGAGCCGGTGCTTCATATAGCTGGGAGCAGGAAGAAAAGTGAGAGGTGGGGAGGTGCTACACCCTTTTATCAACCAGATTTCATAATAACTCACTCACTCACTATCATAAGAATAGCACCAAGGAAATGGTATTAAACCATTAAAAAGAAACCACTCCACATTCCAATAACCTCCCATCAGGCCCCACCTCCGACACTGGGTATTACAATTTGACATGAGATTTGGTTGGGAACATAGATCCAAACCATATTATTTTGCCCTAGTCCCTCCCAAATTTTATGTCTTTCTCAGTTTGCAAAATATAATCATGCCTTCCCATCAGTCCCCCAAAGTCTTAACTCACTTCAGCATTAACTCAAACATCCGAAGTCTGAAGTCTTATCTGAGATGAGGCAAGCCCCTTCTGCCTAAGACCCTGTAAAATTAAAAAAAAAAAACTCCCGAGATATAATGTATAATGGGGGTACAGGGATTGGATAAATACTCCCATTTCAAAAGGGAGAAATTGGCCAAAAGTAAGGGGCTACGGGCCCCATGCAAGTCTGAAACCCAGTAGGAAAGTTATTAAGTCTTAAAGCTTAACAATCTCCTTTGATGCCATCCAGGGCATACCACTGCAAGGGGTGAGCTCCCAAAGCCTTGTGCTGCTCCACTCCTGTGACTTTGCAGGGTTCAGCTCCTACAGGTGCTCTCAAGGGCTGGTGTTGAGTGCTTGCACCGTTTCCAGGCACACGGTACAAGTGCTGGTGGATCTGCCATTCTGGGGTCTGGAAGATAGTGTCCCTCTTCTCATAGCTCCCCTAGATAGTGGTCCAGTAGGGACACAGTGTGGTGGCTCCAACCCCACCTTTCCCCTCTTCAGTGCCCTTGTAGAGATTCTCCATCAGGGCTCTGACCCTGCAGCAGATTTCTGACTGTACATCTAGGTTTGTTCATACATTCTCTGAAATCTAGCCTCAACTCTTGTACTCTGTGCACCCTCAGGCTTAATGCCACATGGAAGCCATCAAGACTTATGGCTTGAACCCTCTGGAGCAGCATCCTGAGCTGTACCTGGGCCACTTGGAGCCATGGCTAGAGCTGCAACAGATGAGATGCATGTAGTGGTGTCCCATTCTTCCTTCATTGTCCTCTGAGCCTGTGATGGGAGGAGCTGCCACAAAGGTCTCTGAAATGGCCTGGAGGGTATCCCTCATTTTCTTGGCTATCAGCATGTGCCTTCCTTTTAGTTAAGCAAGTTTCTGCAGCTTCCTTGAATTTCTCTCCTGAAAATGGGCTTTTTGTTCTACCACATGGCCAGACTGCAAATTTTTCAAGTTTCTACACTCTGCTTCCCTTCTAAATATAAGTTTCAGTTTGAGGTCATTTCTTTGCTCACACACATCAAAATAGTTTGTTAGAAGTAGTGAGATTACCTCCTGAATGCTTTGCTGCTTAGAAATTTTTTCCACCAGATACCCACCAGAACTTGAGATACTCTCAAGTTCAAAATTCCACAGATCCCTAGAGCAGGCGCACAGTGCAGCCAACCTTTTTACTAATGCCTAACTAAAGTCACCTTTGCTCCAGTTCCCATTAAGTTCCTTATCTCCATCTGAGACCTCCTCAGCCTGGACTTCATTGTGTGTCTCTATCAGTAGCTTGGTCACAACAATGTAACAAGACTCTAGTAAGTTCAAAACTTGCCCTCATCTTCCTGTCTTCCTCTGATCTCTCCAAACCCTTCCAATCTCTGCCCACTATCCAGTTTCAAAGCCACTTTCACATTTTCCAGTATGTTTACAACAATATCATTTTCCTCTACCAATTTTCTATATTAGTCCTTTCTTACATTGCTCTAAAGAAATACCTGAGACTGGGTAATTTATAAAGAAAAGCAGTTTAATTGGCTCATGGCTCTGCACGTTATACAGAAAGCATGATGCATCTGCTGGGCTTCTGCAGGGGCCTCAGTAAGCTAACAATCATGGCAGAAGGTGAAGGGGGAGCCAGCACTTCACATGGCTGGAAGCAGGAAGAAGAGTGAGAGGTGGGGAGGTGTTATACACTTTTACCAACCAGACTCACAATAACTCACTCACTGTCACAAGAACAACACCAAGGAGATGGTGCTAAACCATTTAAGAGAAACCGCCCAATGATCCAATTGCCTCCCAACAGGCCCCACCTCCAACAGTGGGACTTACAGTTTGACATGTGATTTGGGTGGGGACACAGATCCAAATGATATCAATGTGTTAAAAGGAAAAGGAGATAGCAGTGGGAAATGGATATTTAACTTCAGTTTATGAGTTTTTATTTTAGAGTTCTAAAATTATGTCTTATACTGCCTCTACAAGTGCTAGAATAGTTTCTGTATTAAGTGGTAGATATTAATATCCAAATATCATACTTACCTTCTTTGACCTTGCAGTTTAGAGGGCATTTTAAGGAAGTAAACAAACACATTGATTTTTTTTTTAAAGGAGACATTTTTCAGTAAAGGATGTAAGTATGTTAACATGATAGATATAGAAAAATTACAGATGGACAGACAGTCCTACATAGAAACCTAAGGAAGCATTTAACTCAGACACAGAGATTGAGAAGAGTAAAGTGGGTGAAATCTGGGAAAGAGTGCTTCCAGTAGAAGAAACAGAATATTGAAGGAACAGAGATTGATGTCAAGAGTTCAGGGAAACAAACCAGAATAAGAATGTTTAGACAAAAGGCTGATGGTAGAAGGATATTGAGACTGAAAGTTATAGAGAGCACAGGCTTACTCGAAAATTAGCAGACAAAAGAACATCTGTAAGTTCAATCATGAAGGAGTGCCAGAATTAAAGAGAAAATAAGGAAATAATAAAGGGAATCTTTTGATGTGAGGAACCAATTGGGCTACCAACTGAGCCTGCCAGCCTGCCATTCCAGTGACAGTAGGAAATAAATGTTCTGTAAGTTATTTGGAAATTAGAAGACAAAGTAATTGTTTGTTCTATAGGTAGAGAAACATTTTTGTAAATGATAATACAGCTGTTCTACCGATTTCTCTTAATTTTCCAAATTTTTGAAGGGGTACACTATAATTTCATGATTTGTTCATTCTGATTTCCAACTCATATTTGTTCATCACTTTCTCTTTACTTTTTAAAAAGTTGAAAGACATTCATATCACAAAATTTTCACAGGATAATTTTTCTAGTTGCAACTGTAGATTTATGTGGATATATACAAATCTCTCTAGTGACACATCTAAAGATTAATATTATGTTCTATTCCATAGGGAGCAAATATACCACATGAAACATTGCAACTATGAATCCAACTAGACTGTACGGGAAACATATATTGAAAAATAAATTAAAATTATAAGTTCTATGAGAAAACACAAACATTTGAGTAAAAAAATGAGAAAGGTTTAGTGGTGCCTTCTGCCCATGTTAGAACAAAGGATTCATAATGAACAACTTTCTTTTCATGTATTTCCTACAATTGAGTAAAATAATAGGACTAGGTAAGTTTACTGGTTTGCATTTTTTCATCTGGGTCTGGTTTTTCATTTCAATTGTTAGCCATTGTATTAACTACTTTCACCATTCAAAGGAATGAATGATCTGCCATAGTATTTTCTGCAGTTCCATCTCTTGTTTTCAGTATCTTTCCAATTCTGCATCTATCTAATTTTGATCTCTGTTCTATTTATTTTCCTGATTCATAACATTTTGCTTTGTGCTGAGCTCCTAATTGTCTCTCTGTCATTCTCAAAATTTTAGCCCTATGGTCTAAAAGATGCCCAAAAGAATGTAGCACATTCTAGTATATCAGTGGGACAACATAAACAACTTGCTTAATTGTTAAAATGAAACAGTGTTTTTCATTTTTTCAATCAATTTAACGCTGACTAGATCCTATAACTACATTCTACTTTTTATAACTAAAGAACTCCAGAAAAATAAATGTAATAGCTTTGCTGGAAAAGATTAACCTTACAATGCCTTCCTAATGACCTTACTTTTTTTTTTGAAAAGTGTTTTCTGGTATACAAAAATAATATTCTGAAATATCTCTGATATTTGATTGCCGGATTTAACCTACATACCTCTGAACCTTGGTTTTTCAGACATGCAAACTGCTTAACAAGTTCCAATGCATTAATCAATGCACCATTGCATAACTTACAGTAAGAAAAGTTGGTAGATATTTCAGCAATGCCATAAAATATGCTTCCATTTAACACTTTGAGACAACCAATACACTATTTATATTATTGAGACAAAACAAACCTAAGATCACAGAAAAATATTTATTTTAATAGAATGGTATTTAAGTAGATAGTTTTTTTGTTGTGTTTTTGTTTGTTTGTTTGTTTGTTTTTGAGATTGAGTCTCCCTCTGTCACCCAGGTTGGAGTTCAGTGGCCCAGTCTTGGCTCACTGTAACCTCCCCTTCCCAAGTTCAAGCAGTTCTCCCTGCCTCAGCCTCCTGAGTAGCTGAAATTACAGGCATGCACCACCAGGCCTGTTTAATTTTTGTGTTTTTAGTAAAGATGGGATGTCATTATGTTGGCCAGGCTCGTCTTGAACTCCTGACCTCAGATGATCTGCCCACCTTGGCCTCCCAAAGTGTAAGTATATAGTCTAAATGATTATGGGTTTCAATAGGTTTTGTTAATTTGTTTTAGTTGACATACAAGAGCACTACAAAACCACTTTATTTTATTTTAATTTTTATCAATAAACTTCATTATATTAAAGGCCATATTGCCCACTGAATATGATTTTGATAAGCACAACTTCTATAATTTACAACTTACTGTATATGGTCTAATATAAATTACATTTAGCTATCTTGAATAAAAGATATGAATCCCCAAAAACTTAATATATAAAATAATTTCTACAATCAATTAAGCCACATGGGGCCTGGTGTGCAAGGGCTGCAAACAGCAGCATCCTAGGTAGTGTACAGCAGCCTGTTCCTTGTGTGCAACAGCCTTTGCCATTGGACATTTATGTCTTGGATCTAGTGCTTTCCCTAGTCTAGGTTTAAGACCGGATGTAGTATGCCTTTGGAAAGCCTCAGGACCCAGAGGTCAGAGTTCACATTGGCCATGTTCATCCATACCAAGCTGCAAACCCTGGAGCATGTGATTGAGGCCTTATTTAGGGCCAAATTCAAGTTCAGTGAATGCCCAAAAAGCCACATCTCAAAGAAGTGCGATTTTACTAAGTTTAATGCATATACATTTTAAGACTTGGTGGCTGAGAAACAACTCATCCTGGATGGCTGTGGGGCCAAATATAGCCCTGGAATCATGGGCCCCTGGACAAGCAGCTAGCCCTGCATTAGAAAAGAGCTGCCCCCTCTTTACGCATGCCCACCAGTGAATTCTATTTCCTGTACATCTAATAAATCTATCTATCTATCTATCTATCTATCTATCTATCTATCTATATAAATAATTCAATAATATGCAGTAGATTAAAAAATAAACACAACTTGATGTCTAACTACCGTGGATATATTTTGTCAGTTATTAACATTCCCCTTTCAGGTTAATATCAAGTCAACAAAAATTTGGAGTTCTCTTGACCCTTTCCCCAATGTGTAAATTAGTAATATAATGTCAATATTCAGACAGGCAAATAAACTAAGCTCCCTTTGATGAAAACGACATGCAGTAAAGCTTCCCTGCTGAGAATCATCTTAGTTTGTGAAATCATAATCTGGAATGGCTATATCTGCAAAATACATTAGAAGAAAGAAAATATGAAAAACATAATCTACAATACTTTTATGTATATCTAATCATTTTATATTTCTTTTTTATTATACTACTTGAAATACATACATAAAGGATAAAGAGTTTCAACAAATCTCAAAAAGGAAACCTAATTATGTATAATATTCTGACTGATTTTGTTTGCTCACCAAATTGAAATTGAAAAGAAAAAATATAGCACTCTATAAAAAAATAAAATGATTTCAAAATATAATTATTGTCTCCCTTTGAAAATATAAATGTTTAAATAATGGTGAAATAGAGAACATAAACATTCACAAATATTACATATCCATTCAACATTTTCAGGTATTATTTTGTTTTGTTCAAACCTCCCCTTCTGTCATTTTTCTCTCCTTTCTTTATCTTTAGCATAACTGAGCTGCTTTCCAAACATCTATAGTTATACCGGACATAGCATTTTCCAACATCAAACATGGTTTTTCTTAAACACCAGCTCCAAATATTAATTCCCAGGGAAAATGACATTTTCCATATATGAGAAATATTGGAACCAATATAACAAAGCTCATTAACATTTATAACATTTGAAAATAATTTCACAAAAGTTTTATTTAAAAAAATTATATTGTAAATTTATGTAAGAAATTCTCTATCCATTATATGACTTGTATAACATCCACAGTATACTAAGAAAATATTTTTAAAATATAGGATAGGGTGTCTAAATAATAAATTTTTAAGACTGCTTAGAGCCACTATTAAAAATCTGAGAATAAGTCATGAATATTTTTTGATCTATAGAGATTATATATCAGCATGCTGGCATTGGCTTTTATTACAGAATAAGCATTTTAATCTTCATTCACTCTCATCAATTCACTATAGAAAGCAGCTTAGAAAAAAGACCATCACTTGTAGAAAACAGTTAATATTTCGATGGTTTACCTGGAAGTTTACTGGGCATAAATTTATAAAATACATTTATGGATGGAAATAAACGGTTTTACTAAACAATATTACAGAATTCTGAATAGATGCTGATTAAGCAGCAAATCAACAAAACTGTTTATTTACCAGTTTGGTGGCTATTATGCTAATTAGATCATCTGTTTAAAATGTGTCCATATGGACAATTTTTCTGTAAATGTTTTCTTTATCTCCACATTGTGTGGTAGTATTTTCATAGAACCAAGTAGAAATTAACTTAAAAATTAGTTATTTAAAGATGACAATAGAAGGTTTTGAACTTTGAGTTCCAAAAGGCAAGCAAATATGTCTGAAATAAAATATATTATATATATTTAATTTCTAATTTAATTTACATATAAAATATTTTAAAAATTCATATGAATTTGAGATATTTTCACATTGATTGGACTGTTTTTGTACCTCATTTTGCTTGGTCACACTAAAGTGAGATTCATCATCTTGTGGCACCAAAGGAAAACCAGTGTGATTATAAGGAAATTATTATAGTTAGACAACTGTGCATTAATTTCATCATTAAGGACCAAATGTGTATACAGATATAAATACTTTTCTCAATACATTACTTGCAACATATGCACAATTATGTAACAATTATGGTGAACTAAGTCTCCTAGAAATTTCCAAAATAATTTTTTTGCCTTTTTTTAACCTCTAAATCCATATAAATCAAGGGAAAATCTTCTTGCACATATGTATATTTAAACATGAACCTAGCCAAAAGTAAGAGAAATTTATAAAAGTATAACATATCAAAATGTGGAAATTTCTGTGTTTAGGGAAAAATCTATCCCATTAAGAGCTTGCATTAGAAAAGAAAAATTACCTTGAAATTATGATGAAAGCTTCCAACTTGTTATTATAAAAATGAGAACAAATTAATTCTGAAGCAATCAGAAAGAAGAAAATAATAAAGGTTAATGAAGAAATTAACAACATTAAACGGAGAAAAATTATATAGCTAAGTAAATTAAACTAAATTTAGATCTTTGAAGTGATCAATAAAATTGTTAAATCTCTGTCCAGACTAAGGAGAAAATAATAGGAAATAAATAATTTACAAATTTTAAGAATGATAGAAGTGGCTGGGGGTGGTGGCTCATGCCTGTAATCCCAGCACTTTGGGAGGCCAAGGCAGGCGGATCGTTTGAGGTCAGGAGTTCCAGACCAGCCTGGCCAACATAGTGAAACCCTGTCTCTACTAAAAATACAAAAATTAGCTGAGCGTGATGACGCATGCCTGCATTCCCAGCTACTCAGGGGGCTGAGGCACAAGAGTTGCTTGAAGCTGAGAGGTGGAATTTGCAGTGAGTAGAGATCAGGCCACTGCACTCAAGCCCGGGTGACAGAACGGGACTCTGTCTCAAAACAAATAAACAAACAACAAAAAAAGAATGATAGAAGTAACATTTCCATTGTCCTACAACAGTTTAAGGATAACTAAATGAATACCATGATGAAATTTATAAATGTAAATTAGTTAATTTAGATTAAGTGTATAAATCCCTCAAAAGATACAAGCTAAGGCAAACTCAAAAAGAAAGCAATAACATGCACATCCCTATATATATGTCTTAAATTTATTAATACCCACCTAGATAAACGAACTGACAAATTTTACTAATATTTAAGAAGATATAATTTATACATTACACAAAAGCTTAAGAAATAAAAAAGAGGAAACACTTTTTTTTTTTAATAAGAGGTTGCTTTGTATTTTTTTTTTACTATACTTTAAGTTTTAGGGTACATGCGCACATTGTGCAGGTTAGTTACATATGTATACATGTGCCATGCTGGTGCACTGCACCCACTAACTCGTCATCTAGCATTAGGTATATCTCCCAATGCTATCCCTCCCCCCTCCCCCCACCCCACAACAGTCCCCAGAGTGTGATATTCCCTTTCCTGTGTCCATGTGATCTCATTGTTCAATTCCCACCTCTGAGTGAGAATATGCGGTGTTTGGTTTTTTGTTCTTGCGATAGTTTACTGAGAATGATGATTTCCAATTTCATCCATGTCCCTACAAAGGATATGAACTCATCATTTTTTATGGCTGCATAGTATTCCATCGTGTATATGTGCCACATTTTCTTAATCCAGTCTATCATTGTTGGACATTTGGGTTGGTTCCAAGTCTTTGCTATTGTGAATAATGCCACAATAAACATACGTGTGCATGTGTCTTTATAGCAGCATGATTTATAGTCCTTTGGGTATATACCCAGTAATGGGATGGCTGGGTCAAATGGCATTTCCAGTTCTAGATCCCTGAGGAATCGCCACACTGACTTCCACAATGGTTGAACTAGTTTACAGTCCCACCAACAGTGTAAAAGTGTTCCTATTTCTCCACATCCTCTCCAGCACCTGTTGTTTCCTGACTTTTTAATGATTGCCATTCTAACTGGTGTGAGATGATATCTCATAGCGGTTTTGATTTGTATTTCTCTGATGGCCAGTGATGATGAGCATTTGGTACAAGGAGGAACTGGTACCATTCCTTCTGAAACTATTGCAATGAATAGAAAAGGAGGGAATCCTCCCTAACTCTTTTTACGAGGCCAGCATCATTCTGATACCAAAGCCAGGCAGAGACACAACAAAAAAAGAGAATTTTAGACCAATATCCTTGATGAACATTGATGCAAAAATCCTCAATAAATTACTGGCAAAACGAATCCAGCAGCACATCAGAAAGCTTATTCACCATGATCAAATGGGCTTCATTCCTGGGATGCAAGGCTGGTTCAATATACGCAAATCAATAAATGTAATCCAGCATATAAACAGAGCAAAAGACAAAAACCACATGATTATCTCAATAGATGCAGAAAAAGCCTTTGACAAAATTCAACAACCCTTCATGCTAAAAACCCTCAATAAATTAGGTATTGATGGGACGTATTTCAAAATAATAAGAGGAAACACTTTTCAACATGTTTTATGAGTCTACCATTATCCCCATACCAAAACCATAAAAACGACATTTCAAGAAAATGTCCTGTAGACAAATATGTATTTAGATGATGAATTTAGATTTCAAAAACTTCAGCAAAATATTATCCAATTAAATCCTCTCATGTCTGTGTGTGTATGTGTGTGCATGCACGTGTGTTTGTAAAATATATCATTACTAATTGGCGTTTATCTTGGGAGCTCAAGATGGTTTCCACATTCAATCAACCCATCAACGTGGACTATGGTCACTTGAAAAGACCAGCAAATCCTCTACACAAAAGGCCACTAGAAATTCATTAAAACAGCCTTCCATCACTCTCGAAATTGACCAAAGCATTCAACTACCTGAGAAATATTTATGTTTGGAAAGCTATTGAAATGCAATTAAAAATATCAGGAAACCTGTTTTTACCTTTTGTCCTAATCTTGCTAAATCCTTCTTAATTTTATGAGACACTGCTTCTCCTTCCACTGTTCTTTTACTTTCTCCTTCCCCTTTGTTTTTGCCTCCCCCTTCCTCTCCCTTTTCTACATTCCTTCTCTCTCCTAAATGTTGTATGAATTTCCACATATATAATCATATTATTTACAAATAGGAAGAGTTTTACTTATTTCTTTCCAGTCTGCATTTATTTTATTCTTCCTTTTTTTCCTTACACACTGGATAGAACTCTAAGTATTTTGTTGAAAAAGAGTGATAAAAGCAAACATCTTTGCTTTATTCCTGAGCATACATGTGGAAAACATTCAGTGTTTCACAGCTAAATATGATGGATTTTTTGTATGCTCTTTATCAAGATGAAGGAATTTTCTGCTATTTTTGGTTTGCTGAATTTTTATCACAAGTAACTCTTGAATAGTGTCCTTTCCCCCTGCATTTATTGAACTGATCATGCATTTTCCTATTTTAGAATATTAATATGATGAACTATATTATTAGATTTTTTAAAATATTGCAACTGTCTTGCATTTCTGGAATAAACATGGCTTGGTCATGTGTCACTTTTTTACATAGTGTCGTATTCAAGTTGTTGAGGATTTTGCATCTAGGGTATATTTGTAGATTTGCATCTAGGTTATGTTGGTCTAAAGTTTTGTTTGTTTCTTTGTTTTCCTTTTCTTTTTTTTATCATCTTTGTCTTCTTCTGTTTAAGTGTCATGCTTGCTTCATAAAATGAATTGAGAAGCATTTCTTCCTCTTCTGTTTCTCGAAAATTGTAGAGAACTCTTGTTTTTTGTTGTTATTTGTTTGTTGTTTTGTTTTTTCTTATTTTTATCCTCATACTGAGAACCAAACAGTCTGGAGTGCAAAACATGGTTCCTCATTTCAGTTAAATCTAGTACACAATGACAACAACCATCTTGGGTTAAGCATTGGCCTACAAACGGAAAAAAACCTTCAGGGAGATAGATGCTGATCTAGGCATTGTGAGAAAAGCTGAATTCATTTTTAATCATGAATGGCTTTTAAGAAAAGAAGATTTATTAACTAAAATAAATAGATTAGAGGGAATTCTCATCTATGAGGGAGGAAGGGATGGGATTCAACCTGGAAAAAATGATGAAGTTTTAGTGAACTTGGTAAGGTAGACTCAACAATTAATGATGGATAATGCTAGGACCCAACACTGGTAATGAGCTTGTATTATGACTCAATAGCATCACTTTATCACTTTAACACAGATGGAGGCCTAAATAACCATAGGGCAATGGTTCTTCTTAGATGCAGAAGGACACATTTATATAATCTTAGGGACCCCATCTCTGAGGTCACTCATAATTTATATTAATTCATTGTTATTGCCATTGCCCCAAGAATAGATAAGGATAAGACACCCTGTAGTACAGGTAGCAGAGATATAAACTATTCTTATTCTTGTGTCTTGTCTATAGGAAGGGAGTGTATCCTGGTGTATGACAGCATATAGTAGAGACCATTGTCAATTAGGGCCTGTGAACTGAGACAGGGTGACTGGCTAAGTCCACAACCCGTTAGAAACCCAGAAATAATCAAATCATGCTGAGTAGTAATAACACTTATTTATAATACTATACGGTATAAAGACAAGAACCAATTATGTTGAGTAGCTGTAACAAATAGCTCTATCATTCGTAATAACTTTTTCTGTAATAAAACTGAATTGTAACATGATCATACTGCAATATGACATTACACTAGCATTGTTGGTAAGATTCAACTATCTTATGTAGAGAAGTTATATAATGCTTATATTTATAATCAAATGTATTAAGATATTGAGTTAAAGCCTCTTCAGAATGTAATCTGGGTGAATAATAAATGGCCTGAGAAAACAGAATTTAGCTAACCATTATCTAATTTCAATGCTATTTCTGCACATATTTATCAGAAAGTACAAATAAAAGCAGACTGAGAGGAGGAATGAGTAATTTCATTTGTACAAAATATTAAAGTGTATGTAATGGCCTTGTAGGATGCATTAGTAATTTTTAAAAATCAATCTTTACCCTATACTGTGTTCATAAAATGCTAGGCATATTCATGTTAATATTACTGTTGTTACTGTCATATAAATGCCGTATTCAATGTAGATGCTCAGAAAAATATGACTGTTTTGCTACAGGAGAGATTAGACCAGGGACAATAAATATGGATTAGGCAAGAATGTGTTAACTCAGCAGGCCAGGGTTTCTTCAACCCTGCACATTCAAAGGTAAGGTTTGGTTTTAGGACTTGCTAGCCTCTGAGTTCTGGAAATAGTCTTACCGTGAAGAGTGTTTTTGTATATCTGAGGCCTTGGGTTTATGGTGAATGACTGACTTTATATGCCTGAGGCCCTGAGCCATGCTGTATTTATTTGAACCATGTGGTATCAATTTAACCTGATACATTTATTCTAAGATATGATTTATGCTGAATGCCTGGTTTTGTTCTAGAGGGATCATGGAAAGGAAGCTGAATTTGCTGAGTTTTGCCACGTGGGCATTGCATGCCTATGTGATTAACCATCAATAAAAACCTGGGACATCAAAGAATAAATAAGCTGCTCTAATTGCCAAGAATTCACATGTGGTTGTATGCAGCATTACTGGGAGATTGAAGTGTATCTGCATGTGATTCTACTGTGATGGACACTTGTAAGTTTGTGCCTGGAGTCTCCTGGACTTTGCCCTGAGAATCTTTTTCCTTTGTTGATATGACTCTGCATCCTTTTGTTTTAATAAACTGTAAACATGAGTATAATTGCTTCTCTGAGTTCTGAGAGTTTTTTAAATAAATAATCAAAGCTGAAGAGCAATGGAGACCCCCACCAAAATATCTTTACACATTTCAATTTTGTATTCAAGTAAATTTTATTTTCTTTTTTATACCTCCCATATGTATTCTATTTTTCTCATTATTATTTATTTTATCCGAAATCTTTTATCTGTGATCATTTTCCTTTGCTTGAAATTTGTCTTTTGAGATTTCTTTAGAAGGTGCTTTTGGATGATAAATTTTCTGTTATTCTTTGTCTAAAATGTGATTATTTTGACTCATTTATAAAAGGAGTTTTTGTGTTTTATAAACCTCTAATGTATAGAAGTGTGTCTAAACTCATTGAGGATATTTTCCAAATTTTTTCCTACTTTTTATTGCTGTTGATAAGAAGTCAGTGTTGGTATTTTGACATTTAAGTTATGTGTCATTTTGTTGTGGTAGTTCTGAAGATCTTCCCTCGTTTTATATTCTCCTTCACCTTTCATAAATGTACTTTATATTTATTTGGTAATAAATTTTGAACATGTACTATGCTATAAAGATAATCTAGGCCCTTTGGTTACATCTTGTAGATAAAATCAACAAAATCTGTTTTGAGATTATATTGTAATATAAGATACCCAAAGTAAATAGGATGTGTACCATATGTTTGAAGGTGGTAAATACGACAAGAAAAATAGATCAGGTCAGGAAGAATGAAGATGATTGAAGGTACAGGTTATGATAAAAACTTAGGTGTGCCGAGGAATGAATTCATCTTATGTATCTTGAGTGTAATGTCTTATTTCTCCTGAATCTGAGAATTTGATGTCTTTCGTTAGGGATGTCAGTAAATCTCACTAATGAATATATTAGACTCCAGTTTAATATATGATAGTCATTTTCATTCTGTCTTTCATATCACTGAATCCTTTCTCTTTATTGTTCATTTTTATACATCTCTTAATAGTCACAGTGAATTTAACTATGTTTTACGTTATGTGGTTATTCTCACTTTAGCTATCTCTAATATATTATGAATGTGTCAGTTGTGTGTTTACTATTGTTTGAATTAAACTTTTAAATCATTCATTTTAATTCTTACTTAATTCAAACTTGTTTGTTATACATTCTTATAATTCCAGTATCTGGAGTCTTTCTTCATGTGATTCTTTTATCTCCCTGTTTTCCTCCTATATTCTTTTCATGCACCATCTTTCTCTGTGTGTTTTGTTTTGTTTTACTGTCAATTCCTAACTAATGGAAGTATATTTATGCAAATAATTTTAGGATAGAATTGAAATAGGGTTCCCAAAAGGATTATATAAATTTGTTTGTACCAAGGGCCCAGGGTTATAAACAGAATGAGATCACTTTAAATTTCTGTCTTGAGGATTTTCAAGTTACACAGGTCATATTAGTGAGAATCCCAGAAAAGGGCATTCTTTTTTTTTATATATTTCAGTTTACATCCTGGAATACATGTGCAGAACGTACAGGTTTGTTACATAGGTATACATGTGCCATGGTTGTTTGCTGCACCTATCAACCCATCATCTAGGTTTTAAGCCCCACATGCAGGTATTTGTCTTAATGCTCTCCCTCCCCTTGCCCTCCACCCCCAACAGGTCCCAGTGTGTAATGTTCCTCTCCCTGTGTCCATGTGCAGAACCTGCAGTTTTGTTACATAGGTATACATGTGCCATGGTGGTTTGCTTCACCCTTCAACTCGTCACCTACATTAGGTATTTCTCCTAATGTTATCCTTCCCCTAGGCCCCCACCCCCTACAGCCCCTCCCTGATGATCCTCTTCCTGTGACCATGGGTTCTCATTCTTCAACTCCCACTTATGAAAACAGGTGGTGTTTGGTTTTCTGTTCCTGTGTTAGTCCGCTGAGAGTGATGGCTTCCAGCTTCATCCATGTCCCTGCAAAGGACACAAACTCATCCTTTTTTATGGCTGCATAGCATTCCATGGTGTATATGTGCCACATTTTCTTTATCCAGTCTATCATTGATGGACATTTGGGTTGGTTCCAAGTCTTTGCTATTGTAAATAGTGCTGCAATAAACATATGTGTGCCTGTGTCTTTAGATTAGAATAATTTATAATCCTTTGAGTATATACCCAGTAATAAGATTGCTGGCTCAAATGGTATTTCTAGTTCTAGATCCTTGAGGAATCACCATACTGTCTTCCACAATGGTTGAACTAATTTACACTCCCACCAATAGTGTAAGAGTGTTCTCTTACTACACTTCCAATTTGGCTGGACTTTGAGCTTTGTCTCTGGTCCCCTGCTTTTTACAGCCCCAAGAAACATGGCCTCATCCTTATCAGGACCAGAGAATGCTCTCAACATAAAACCTTAATTTTCATAAAATTGTTGTCTTCTTGCCTGATCATTGTGACACTAAAGCAAGATTTTTTTAATGTTTCATCCAACTTTTAAGAATTATTTTAGTGGTAGGACTGAGCCAGGTTTCTAATCCATACTACTGCAGATAAAAAAATGACAAAAGGTAACTTTCAAAAATAGAGGCCGGGCGTGGTGGCTGACGCCTGTAATCCCAGCACTTTGGGAGGCCAAGGCGGGCAGATCACGAGGTCAGGAAATTGAGACTATCCTGGCTAACACGGTGAAATCCCGCCTCTACTAAAAATACAAAACAAATTAGCCGGGCATGGTGTCAGGTGCCTGTAGTCCCAGCTACTTGGGAGGCTGAGGCAGGAGAATGGTGTTAACCCATGAGGTGGAGCTTGCAGTGAGCCGAGATCACACCACAGGACTCCAGCCTGGGTAACAGAGAGAGACTCCATCTCAAAAAAAAAAAAAAATAGAAATTCATCTTTTTTCATGAAAGATTTATTATACATTCTAAATAAAATGGAGATAGAAAGTTAGCATTTGAACTTTAAAGTTGTTAGCATAAGGAGCAATGAAAACTAAATTTCTCCTGGGAGTTACTCCTTTTTCTGGGTTATAAATGAATGCCATATTATTTTTTGATGTTTAATGTAAAATATTATTAACTGTAATAATCCAATATGATCTAGGATATTCATCTTACACAACATAGGGATACAGTATAGGTTGATGTACATCCAAAATTATAACACACTTTGTTCAAACACAATGCATATTACATTTTCCTGTAGCTCAAATCTGTGTTATCTGTATTATTAAGAGATATAGAGAGGATTCAAAATAATAGCTGAAGAATTCTCACTAATTTTATGAATCTAGTAGATCAAAATGTCACTCTAACATTAATAATTTCATAATACAGACTGTGAGGCTTATGTAAATCTGTTTCAAATAATGTATAGCATTCTTTAGCTTTCATGTTGTAACACATTCAGAATATAATCCAAAATAAAGTTGTAATAAATTATCACATTTTAATGAGTATTTTAACATAAAATGTGAGTTTGGGATTATTATAAATCCAAAGAAACATAAACTCAGTTTCTTAAAGATATGATTGAGGGGAAATCATGATTTATTATATCTTCATTTTATCAAAAAAAGACACAGTTATTATTTATAATAAAAATGATTACAATGCACACATACTCTTTTGTGAGTTGCTACAGAATTTTCTATTACCGAAACCTGTCAAGTTCAACACGTCTAGAATATGTATAAATAAAGGTTGATCTGTGATATTAGATATTATCGAATAAAAAATACTCTTATTGAAAAAAATGTGATTCCTTATGACAACTTCAGGGCATCTTCTATTTGCCCCCTGTTATCAACAGGGGAAATTTTCTTTCCTACATTTCTCACTAATCATTTCTGACAAGTAGTTGGCAAGCTTAACTATAAAGGGTCATCCATAGGGTTCTAGGTCAACCTTACCCTTTGGGAAGAAAGTACACATGATATCTATGAATAAATGCCCTCCAGCAAAGGAAAAGGACAATGCTTTACATAGTGTGTGCATAATCATTTTCCACATAATTAGCTTATCTATTTGTGACATGATTTTACTGTCATGGCAGGTGTTTGACATGACCCACGTTTTTTCTTTGTGCCAAGAAATACAATGGTTTTGTATTACATTAATACTTTAGATCATCTGTAATATGAGTCAGGTTTGGTTAACAAATATATAAAAATAAAAATCTCAGTTCTATTCGAAATACTAATGAAAGTATCTTACCAAAGTAAGAAATTAGCAATGCATTGTCTGTCACTTTATATTTTGTGTGTTTGCTCATTTCAACAAGGGAAAGAGAATTAGAAAATTGGAAGAAAAATATTTAAGTAATTCTTGTAAAATTAATATACATATTAAATATCATGAAGGGTAGAAACAGAGTTAACATTTAAAATGTTTACAACTAATGTGTAAATTTAATTGAAAGCCAACTTATTGCTCTGAATTTTTATGAGGAATAATTGCAATTGTACAGAAAATAACTGACACCGAAAGTATCTACCTTTTCACATTTAAATGCAAGTGACTTTTTGTTCATTCATTCAAAAATTATGGATTATTGTACTTTAGCTTAAATGTTTGTCTCCCCTCTAAAAGCCATTTTGAAACTTAATCCTCAATGCAACAGTATTAGGAAGTCAGGCCTTTAGGAGTAATTAGGCCATGAGAACTCTGTACTCATAGATGGGATTAGTGCATTACAAAAGGGCTGAAGGGAACTAGCTAATGTAAGGACACAGCATTCAAGTTACCAATTTAGAAGCAGAAACTGGGACCTCACTTGGTGCCAAACCTGCCAGAACCATGGTTTTGAACTTTTCAGCCTCCTGGACTGTGAGAAACAAGTTTCTGTTCTTATCAGTCTCAGCTATTTTGTTACAGAAGCACAAGTGAACTGAGACCTGAGATGGGAGTGTTTATGTGCTAGGTATGGAGCTAATTTCTGAATAAATAAAGATGAATACATTCTATGACCTCATCATCTAGTGCCTGTTACAGTGATGCAGTGGATATTTTTTCTTGCCTTCTTATTACTCATTTTTGCTCTCCTCACTAAATATTGAGGAAAACATGAATGCATCATCGGTTTTTCCACTGATACAACTGTTTAAGAAGTACATTTGACATTATATTTTTTCTTTCTGTATTCTGTAGACTTACCTGTAAAGTCTAAGGCTAACATTGACTTTATGCTAATTAGTACTGTGTTCATTTCAGATGTGTAATATGCCTTGTACAAATATAAATAGATAAAACATTAAAGGTGCTACAACTCAAAACACACAGGGAATAAAATATTCTATTTGAAACATCAAAATAGAGTTTACACTGAGGGAAATTTTTATTCATTAGTTTAAATGGGGCAAAATACAATAAATATTATTTGGTTAAAATAGAGAAAGTTAAGTGGAAAGATGAAATGATGAAGAGCCCAGAGAAAATTGTTCAGTTTGCATACAAATTGGGAAATTAACACCTAACCTGCCTAGGTAGAATTTCATAGCGTTAACTAAAATAATTACTTAAACTTACAAGATTTATTAGAAAAATATGAATAGAAAAATAAAATGCATTGTTGCATTTTATGTAATTTTACTTGAACTTAGTTGATAACATGTACATAGATTAAGTTGATTTAAATATTTTATGTACAAAAAACTATATTGTTGAAGATTCTAAGAGCTTAAAACTAAAATACAAGATAAACATTTACTTTACAAAAAGAGTAAATAAGATGAAGAATTTGAAAGAATTTAAGAATTAATTTCAGTTTCTTTTCCAAAATGTATGTGGTTAGCCTACAATGCTTTTACAATCTGTTATTTTGTGAGTATGAATATTGATTTTATTATTACCTAAACATGTATTATTTTTAAAATATGGCAAAAGAATTAAAGTTCTATAGTTTGACAAAGCTGTAAAGCAGATCAATCCTTTGACAGCTTAATGAATAAAGCATGCATGTAGTTGACACTAATTCATTTAATAAACATTTGTAGAACATATATGTGTAAGAAATTGTGCTAAGGAGATGAATGGCACATTAAAATAAGAAGACAAGTTTCCAGATACTAAGGAGTTTATGTAACTGTAAGGTACATAAAACAATACAAATGAAAAGGCTAAAATAAATCAGAAAATGAAGGAAAGAAAACAAATATCCATATTAAGTATACATAATATCTCAAATATTCTTTAAGATGTCTTAAATAGATTTTAATATTTAATCCTAATGACAGGATAATCTGATTTATTACAGATGATATAATTGAGGCTAATACAAATCTGTTGACTTTAAATTTTCAAAGTCTTCCTGAATTATTTGACTGTATAATATTTTGGTAAACATAAATAAGTGGATACTAATGCATTGAAACAGAAACAGAATACTGTTCAAGAAATAGAAAAAAATGAAACAATAGAAAAGATCGAATTTGTAGTATGACTACAATTAAGATTTAATAAAGACAAAAATAGAAACCAATATGTAGTTAGGAGGATAGAAAAAACTACAGTGGACCCTCCATATCCATAGGTTCTGCATGTGTGGATTCAACCACCCATGGAGAAATATTTGGAAAAACATTTATGAAAAAGTGAACACATATGGAATTCTGCCTTGTCATTATCCCCTAAAGAACACACTATAACTACCTACATAGCATTTACATTGTACTTGGTATCTTAAGAAATCTAGAGATGATTTAAAGTATGTGACAGTGTGGATGTAGGTGTATAAAATACTATTATACATCATTTTATGGAAGGGTCTTGAGCATCTGTAGATTTTTGTGTTTGAGGGTTCCTAGAACCAGTACCCCACAAATACAGAGGAAGAACTGTAATGAGTTCCTAGTAAACTAGGCTGAAGTATTATAACTGTACACAAAATAATTTAAGGCAGAATGATTAAATAATATATAGCAGTATGTATAAGAAGTGAAGATAATTGAAAATTAAATTGATAGGAAAGACATGACAAATATAATGAAATCAATGGAAAAGTTAAAACTTTAGCAAGATGTACAAGCAAGGATTGGGTAGATTTCATCTGAAAGATATAATTTCTAATGACAAAGTACTTTAATAGTCTAGTGTAATATTTTATTATATCTTAAAACTTCCCTCTGGCTCATTCTGGTCTGATCACACCAGATTTCTTATGGCTTCTTTTATCTGCCAAGAATTATGCTCTGGTCTAATTGACCTCCCCAAATTTGTATATTAAAATTCTCACCACCAAGGTGATAATATTAAAAAATGGGCAATTTGGTAGGTGACTGGATCATGGGAGTGGAGCCCTTATGAAAGGTGCCAGAGAGACCCCTCCCTCTTCCACCATGTGAGGTTAGACTGAGAAATACATCTCTGTGGTTTATAAGCTGCTCAGTCTATGGCATTTTGTTATAGCAGCCCATGCTAATGAATACAGATGACCGTGTGTCTGCAGACCTTCCTAGGAAATTATTGAGTCCCTCATCGAATACTAAACTGTGAATACATGAGAGAAAATAACTGAAGCCTGGGGTAAAATGCCAACACAAAGGGTTTGAAGAACAATTCTCAAAGCTCAGAAAGCTCTGCAAATATTATTGTTGCCACAAACCAAAGTAGAAGACAGGGTCATATATGAGCTATTAGGTAGAATCTTTGGAAGAATCCTGCTTTTGTGATGGAACTCACTCATTCCTAAACCTAAAGCAACTCTACATCTTCTCTAAGAAAATTTTATAGCAATCTCTAAAAGCATCAAACTGATTCCAAATAATTTAACTGTGTTTGAGAACAAAATACAAATATACAAAAGGAATTCAACAAAATCCATCACATAACAATATAGAATTCACAATATCTGGTTTTGGTGAACATAATAATTAGCGTTGAAGCATGTTAATTCAGGTGTTAAAAATATGCTTTATTTTTTCAAATAAGATGGGAAAATATGTATATTATGAGAAAATTAAAATGGAAGAAATAAAAACAAGCAGACTCCTAAAACAGAAAAAATAAGTATATTAGATTAAAAATGTATGAATAAATTTAACAGCACTTTAACCATTGTAGAAAAGATACCAGTGATTTTGATAACATAACAATATAAACTATCCAAAACAGAAAACATAGACACATTTGAAAAAATAACCACACTGTGTTGGACAATATCAAGCAGCATAATACAAGAAGAGATGGAGTCCCAGAAGAACACTGAGTGGATGTATGTGTGTGAGTATGTGGTAGGGAAGAACAAAACCAAAAATTCGAAGAAACGATTGCCAAAATGTTATTAGAATCACAAATAAAGACAAAATGGCAAGGTAAACTATTGTCTAATTTCTGAAAATCAGTGATAAAGAGAAAAATCTTAAAAGGCATCAGAGATGAAAAAATAATCCACATCAAAAGAAATGCACACACACCACAAAAATACGGGCAATTTTCTTCAGAAACTATGAAAGCTTGGAGACAATGGAGCAATCATAAATAATTAAATAATAAAAAACAGCTTTATCTACATTTTTATAACAAGTAGAAAATTTTAAGCACTAAAGTAAAATAGGGCTCATTTATTTTTAGAAAATTAAAAATAGGTTTGGAACTAGGGTAAAGTAAATGACACAACTAGGTCCCAAAACCTAAAGAGCTATTCACTTTCAGAGTTATATATTTGAGATTGAGAGTGCAAGACTTGTGCCTTGTGTGACCCGAGAGAATGCCTCATTAAGTTTTTCACCAGAGGTAATTTGCTCATCTCAACGTTGTCTCAGCACTGAACAAAATCTAAAGAATTTCATTGTCAGCCATCCTCCATTGTCATTTATAAGAAAGGGTCCTAAGGCAGAAGTAAAATTTTATGAGATGTATATGTGTGTCTGCAGAAAAAACTGGAAGTGTATTTTACTGCATATCAAGTGATATACTGTTATTTGAAAATAGGCAGTGATGAGTTAAGTATTTATATTTTAAAACTTAAAGTAGAAGTATTTATATTTTAAACCTTAAAACAGAAGTATTTATATTTTAAACCTTAAAGCAGAACCTAAAAAAGAAGTACATTAGTAAACCAATAGTAGAAATAACATAAAATAATGAAGTACATATTTAACTAATCTACAAAATGTAAAAAAAGGATAAATAATTGAACAAGGAGCATATAAGATAAATAGAAAACATAGCAAGAAGGTATATTTAAACCTAAGCTTATTCATAATCACATTACATTACATGTAAATCATTCATACACATCAACGAAAAATCAGAAATCTAATTCTGTCTACTAAAATTCTACTGTAAATATAAATACATAGATATCTGTGTGTGTAGTACAAACAAAAATTTATAGAAAACTAGAGTTACTATATTAATGTCAAACTAAATATATTTCAGAACGAAATATATTACCAGTGATAGAAAATATACTCACTGATTTTAAAGGGGTCAATTTATTAAGATAACTAAACAATATTAACACAAAGAAACTATACATGTTAAGGTGATGAATATCAGAATCCTGATTTGATAATTGTACGTCGTATGCTTGTATGCATATGTACCCCATACATATGTGCAACTATTATGTATCCATAATAATTAAAAATTTTTTAGAAATAAATAATTAGATAAATGTAATAGTGCCATGTATTTATGTCAGAAAAGAAAAAAGAATCTAATCAGTTCCTAAAGCAAATTAAACCCAAACAAAACAGAATGCTGTTGTCTGAATGTTTGTGTCTCCTCGAATTTCCTATGTAGAAATCCTAACTCCCAAACTTATGGTATTAGGGGATGGGGTCTTTTGGGAGATGCTTAGATCATGAAAGTAGAGATCTGGGGCTCTTTTATAAGGGTACTAAATTAGTACTACATTAAGGATAGTAAATGAGTAGTTTTCTTACAAAAGAGACCCCAGAGAGCTACCTTGCTCTTTCCATTATGTGAAGATGCAGAGAGAAGGAACCATGTATGAACCAGGAAATGGGCCCTCACCAGACATCAAATCTTTGAGAGCCTTGATTTCAGACCTCTCAGCCTCCAGAACTATGAGAAGTAAATTTATAAGTTATAAGTTTATATTATTATAAATTATAAAATTATGTAGTTTATAAGCCACAACAAAAAGGTATTTTTCTATTGCAGTCGAAATGTACTAAGGTACAAAGAAATAATAAAATACATATAAGAACAAAAATCAATAAAAATTGAAAGAACACAAAAATGGAATATCATAAAATAAAAAGCTAATTTATTAAAACATGAAAAAATTCTAGCTATACGTAACAAAAAAGAGAAAAAATACTAAATACTAAAGCCAGTAATGAAAGACTGTCACTAATTATACTGTAGGTTATAAAATGATAGTAAGCACACAATGTTTAAACTTTATGCAAATACATTTTAAAAGTTTGGTAAACGGACACATTACTTGAGAGAAAAGAGTTTACAAAATTCACTTAAAAATAAAGAGACACCATGAATAATCCTGCATCTATTAAATACATTAAATCTATAATTTGAAACTCACACACAAAATAATTCCAGGTCAGGAAGGTTTCACTCTTGTATTCTCACAATGTTTAAAGAATAAATGGTAACAATTCTATGCAAAGTCTTTCAGAAATAAAAGAGGAAGCAACCCTAACAGTACATTATATGAGGTACAGATTACCCTAAAGGAAAAAAATAGGTAGAGGTTAACAGAAAACTACAGACCTACATTTTGATTTAAAAAATTTGTATAGGATTATTTTATTAAAAGTAGAAAAGCATTTGATGACATTTCACACATATTCATAATAAAGACACAGAAAAGTAGGCAAGAGAAACAAATTATTTCAAAAGTAATAAACATATATAAAAATAGTTAATATAGTGAAATGCCAAATGGTTCCTCCTACTATAAGAAAGAATGCAAAAATATCCACTATGAACCATTCTGTTTGATACTTAGAAAACTGCAATACAGTGCTGAGAGACATTAAGGCAGACCTAAATAAATGGAGAGATAAACCAAGTTCAATAATTTGAATGCTTTATAGTGTTAAGAAGGTAGTTCTACTAAATTGATTTCTAGATTAATTGCAATATCAGTCCAAATCTCAGTAGGCTTTTTATATAAATAACAAATATTTTTTCAAAATTACTATGTAATGTTATAAAATATTATAAATTAATATTGAAAATATTTTACATGAAAGTTCAAATTTCTGGAGCCTTTTAAGATAAGAGGATGGCAGTGTTTCTATGGTATAAACACTAAGTATATAAAAACTGAAGACTTCTATTAATATCAGACAAAATGGGCCACAAATCAAGAAATATTTTTAGCAGGATAAAGATCAATATAATTGGTCCAATTCATCAAGAGAACCTGATAATGCAAAATGTTTTTTCACACATTAACAAACAATTCTGCATTTAAAATACCCAAGCCAAAAACTTACAGAATTGAGAAGAAAAATATACAAATCCACAATATATTTAAAGATTTGAAAACTATTTTCTGATATTATTAAACAAGTAAATAAAAAATTTTAAAGAAAATATCTACAAATTTAATGACATTATAACCTAACAAGTTCTAGGATGCATGGAATATTATACTCATCACCAGCAAAAACTTATTTTATTTTCCACATGCACTAACATTCATCACATGTTAGGCAACAAATAATAAAGTTTCAACAAATTTAACAGGATTAGATCATGGAGAGTATGTTCTCTGATCCAATAGAATTAAATTTAAAATAAAAAACAAAACCAAAACTACAATGAAATCCCCAAATAGTTAGATATAATAAACTTCTAATGATGCCTTGAAGCAAATAGTAAATCAAAAGATAAATTAGAAAGTATTTTGGTCTGGATAAAAATAAAAACACTACAACTTCAGGAATCCTTTGGAGAAATACGAATTTTTTATGTTTGTATTAGAAAAAGGAGAAATGTCTAAAATTAATGACACAAATGTCTACCAGAAAAAGTGAAAAGAAAACCAAATTAAACAAGAAGTAGAAAGTAAAATATAGAGAAAAACTAAAATTTTATAAAGACATAACAGAAATACAAAAGGAAAAGATGAAATTTAAAACTGATTCTTTGATAAAAGGAATAAACTGAATTAAATTCTCGATAGTCTGAGAAAGATACAAGACAGAAATCTGTCAGCAACCACTTTCAGGAAATAAAGTGGGCAAGGTTGGGAAGATGGTGGGTGTTGTAAAGATACTACAAATATCAAAATGATAATAACTTAAATTATAAAAACTGTATGCCAATAAATTTGATAATGGTTGAATAAATTGTATCGTTAGCAAAATAATCTTTATAATTACTCTAGAATAAATAAAATTTCTTCATATCTTTAGATTTGTTAAAGATACTGAATTTTAATTTAATACCTTCTTAGGGGAAACAAATTCCAGACTCAGGTGCCTTCACTGTTAAATTTCATTCTTTTTAAATAGGTAAATGTTACAGTGATTATTACTCAAGTGTATATCCTGAGAATTTTTACAATAATTTGTTACATATATTAACTTTTTTTTCTTCAAAATACAACTAATTTACTGATTATACTTTTTAGGTCTTCTATTAACATTATTAGGAAAATTTAGAAAATTTATTCATTTATATACAAAATTAATAGATACATTAAATACTGTGCCACCCAATGCCCAATTCACTGAGAAAATTTTACTGAATAAACAAAAAATTTTGACCCTTGATTACCTTATTGTTGGAGGTAACAAACCATAGAAGATAGACAATAGTCAATGTAAAAATAAATAAGTGGTTTTGACAATGGACAATAAGCAAAAATACCTGTTCACTTGTTGTATTGGTCCGTTCTCACACTGCTATAAAGAGCTGCTAGATGCTGGTTAATATATAAAGGAAAGAGGCTTAATTGACTCAGAATTCTGCAGGTCTGGGGAGGCCTCAGAAAACTTACAATCATGCCAGAAGGGGAAGCAAACCATGTCCTTCTGCACATTGTGGCAGGAAGGAAAAGTGCAGAGTGAAGGGGGTAAAAGCTTTTTATAAAACCACCAAATCTCATGAGAACTCACTCACTATCATGAGAACAACATGGGAGAACCACCCCATGATCTAATCACCTCCCGGAGATCCCTCCCCCAACACATGGGGATTATAAATCTGATTATAACTCAAGATGAGATTTTGTGTGGGAATGGTGCCAAATCATATCACTAGAATAGATAATATATATAATACATAAGTAAATTTTATAGTATACTAGCAGATGGTTAATTCTACTAACAAATACAGAAAGGTAAAGGATGAAAGGGATCTCTTGCTTAAGAAAGGGATACACATTTATATGTGTTGATTTTAAGGAATCAACAAGGAATGATTAGCAAGACTTGAAGAGAAAGGAGAAGCCATGTGAGTCTCTGGGGTGGAATGTTACAGGCGAAGATAAAAGCCAGGAAAAAGCAGACACTTCCTATATTCCTGTATTCATCCATTTTAATGCTACTGATAAAGACATACCCCAGCCTGGGAAATTTACAAAAGAAAGAGGTTTAATGGACTTATGGTTCCACATGGCTGGGGAAACCTCACAATCATGGCAGATGGCCAGGAAGAGCAAGTCACATCTTACATGGATGGAGGCAGGCAAAGAGAGAGCCTGTTCAGAAAAACTCCCTCTTCTTTAACCATAAGATCTTGTGGGACTTATTCACTATCATGAGGATGGGATGGCCTGCCACCATGATTCAATTATCTCCCACCTGGTCCCTCCCACAACACATGGGAATTCAAGATGAGATGTGGGTGGGGACAAAGCCATACCATATCACCATCTCTGTGCAAATGCTCTCTCTCTTCTATTTAGCTCTGCAATTCTAGCTAAATTTTCCTTTCTAAGACCCAATCTTCAATTTCTCAATATACAGGGAGAGTTATCCTTTCTTTGGATTATCCTTTCACTGTGTCTTCTGGAAACTGAGAGAAAGCTTGGGATAAGTCAGATTTTATTTTTTCTTTTGTCAGGGATCAGCATCCTCAGCTTCTTGTCAATGGTTAAAAAATCACTGTTGATTGTATTTTGTCTGCAGTTAGTTTTTATTTGTGTGTGTGTGTTTTTGTTTTTTGTTTGTTTGTTTTGTAAAGAATTTAGTTTAGTTCCTCTTACTGTATCATGGTGAAGTACAGCTATCTTCAACCTATTTATTCTGACCAATCTTTGTCTTTATATTGATTTAACATTACTTTTTAAATTTAGTCTTAAAATTCCTACTTTAAATAGTAGTTTTAGACTACTTATATTTAATATTGTTATCTATATTTTGGCCTTAAATCTACTATCATAAAATTTATTTTCCATAAAATTTAATCTGTTCTTTATTACTATTTTCCACTTTTGATGCTTTATCTTGGATTAAGTGTTTAATTTTTAATTTTATTTTATTTCAATTAATAAGATTATTAGTCATATGCTTTTGCTTATTTTGTCCTGTTAGGTGCTCTAAGGTTTATACTATGTACCTTAACTTTCCAATAACATTAAGGTGACTGAATATTTTTGCCCTGATACCTAGAAAAAGACAAGCATGCTTCCTCTGATAAATTCTTTTGAAGCTTATACTACACGTCTTAGCAATGCATTGAGAGAGGTAAGAATACATACAATTTAGAAAGAAAGATGTCTTTCTTCACAGATATTATTATATTCTGTGCAGAAAATAAAAAAGATATTTGCAAAAAAGTTAGTAAAATTGTGTGTTTATGTAGATCACAGGATATAATAATAATATACAGAAATCCAGTATATTTTGATAGATTTACAATGACCATTCATAATCTGAGATAAAAAAAACAAGGAAAATAAGGGAGTGCTCAAATGCTAAGAAAGACATGTTAAAAGAGCTGAGAAACTTGAATAGTTCCTACTAGCAAAATTAGCAAAACTGAATCAATAAAATAAGTAAAGGAACAGATCATGGGCCACTGAAAGAAATAGGAATCCATGGGTCCACGTGAGATAAATCCATGAATTAATGAATGAATAAAAGAAGGAAACACTATTATTTTCCCACAGAGTGCCAACCAATAAAAGGAAAAGGGTTGATATTGTATGTTAAAAAATTATCATTTGAAAATCTTCACATTGTATTTGATTGAGTGTTGAGGCATCAATGGATGCTAAACCTAGTGGGTAAATGTTGGAGAAGAAATAGGATATTTTCACAGTCTCAAAGTATCTGTCCACAAAACACTTAATTTTAGATTAATTACCTGTATATATACATGTATACAATAGATAGTCTATATATAAAATATCATTTTATGTCATGTTATATTAATATAAAGAAAATGAGGAGTACCTCTGCAATAGAGAAATCTGGAAGACATTACCTTTCAAATGATCAAAATTAAAATCACCACTGATGGGAAAAATTAATTTCATATATAACCTAAAGAAATATGATAAGAAGAGCATAGCATCATGTTGGTGATTTTATTGCCAATAATGCATGTCTTGACATCTCATTATGAGAAAACACCAGACAAATCGAAATTGGGAGACATTCTAAAAATAGAATCCATTGGAATATTACCTTCAAAAAATGTTTAGGATGCTATGAAGGTTGAAGAAGGACTATGGAATGCTTCTGATTTAAAGAAGTTAAAGAGACATAGGAACCAGGAACAACACATTATCCTGAAGTGGATTGTTTTTTATAAAAAGCATCAGGGCAGTTTGTGAACTAGAATGGGTCCTCTCTTGGTGATTGTTACATGACAGCTGTTTGCATCACTTTAGCAACTTAAAGATAAATTGCTTAAAGATAAATTGGCGTCGTTTCATACAAACATTAAAGAAAATGGTAATGTCCAACAGGCACAGAGTGCCCGCCTAATTACTGTTCCAGGGGTCCTCAGAGGCTGTTTTCCTACTATCTTCTTGATTTTTAAAATATATTTTAGTTGATTGGTTTTATTCATGCCATAATTGGTGGAAATTAATCCTTGATTCTATAAATTTTTACCTAGTACGTTTCCAATGTTTTTTGTTTGTTTGTTTCTCTTTCCTTACTTATTTATTTATGCTTTTCTTTTACTTTTTTTGTAAAGTGGAATAAGTTAGGAATGAGTATATTATGACCAACTAAACTGAGTAGTTTTATGTCAAGTTGCAAATTATGTTAAGTATCAAATATTTGATTTTTCTTAGATTTCAAAATAGTCACGTTTTCAGTAAAAATCATTAGTAGTTTTCTAAAAATAAAATCCTCTTGATTCAACAAAACATACTTGATGTGGTTTTTCCTCCAAAAACAGGCTCCTCCTTGAGTTATTGGGAATAAGTAATGCTTCTCAATAAAGCTTCGTGTCAACAAATCTGAACATATAACATCTCAGCTAGAGCAAGTTACTAAAAATAGGCTCAATTTGTAGCTTGCAGTCATGCCTTCATAACCACTTTTCAATTAATCCTGCTTAATTCAGAGAATGTATAAATATGTAATTTTGCATCACTTTTAAGGCAGCCATTTTATTTTGAAATGCAACTAACATTATATGCATAAATTCAATAAATATAAAGCTGTTTTCAAAAATTAAATGTTTTTACTTGTAAGTTATTCTTTCAATAATAATAAAGAGATGATCACTAGTCATTTTATTTTTCATAGTTGAATTGATTTAGTTGAACTTCATTGGGTGTTCTTATGTTTTAGTCATGAGTCCATGCTCTTTAACAAGCTAAAGGAAACCATATTATATGCTAAAAGATGTCAGTTTGTGAACAATTTAATGAATATATAGAGTTACAACATTTTTCCCGATTGGATGTTGGGGTTTACTATAATTCTTTGTTACTTTATATGTGAATATACTCACTACTCACTATGTTTATGTATGTAGGAAACATGCTAGTGATGAAAATTCGAGCAGTTCTTACCCTGGTTTTCTTTCATTAACAAAATACAGAATAGAAATTATCTACTTATTCTTGGAGGTCTTAAAATATCTTTTCAGTTGACTGATAATTCTGCTATCAAGAGCTACAAGTAGGTGCTCTGGCCGTCTATATCTGTATTTCCATATATTCAATTCCTTACTATATATTTCTCATTTGATATTCTATACTCAATTCAAACAAAACCATTTCATGTATACAATGTACTTTTATTTATGCTTTTCTCTATCATTAAGTAGAAAGCCATTTGCACCTTAGTCTAAATCTGAAATGTGCCTCTACCTAACCTTTCTAATACATTTTCACTATTTCTTAGTTATTAGAATAAATTTACATAATTTCTGAAACAACTTTCTCTATGGAGTATTCCCTTTAGTTTCTTTTCCCTTCCAAACAATTTAATGAATTACAAATATGGGGGAGATATTTTTTCAATGGGTAAGGCTTGACTTCTACAAATACATGTTTAATTCCTTCTCAAAATTATTTCTACTTCCTCTTATTCAACACTGTGCTAGATTTTAGGGATATATAATAAGACAATATATGAGGTCCTTGCTGTTGTGAAAGGTACATTCTTATCTTTGGCAAATTGTAGAATCTTTAGCTTTGGTATACAAGGGCATTGGTGTTTGGTACATGCTTGGCTCTTTGCCTTAAGAATTGCCTCTTTCCACCATGCATATTTCACCTGTGTGGGAATTCTTGCACATCTCTATATTATTGATAGCCATTTTGCTCTGACATTTTATACAAAGCTGAATCAGCAACAGTATGACTAAACACAACCAAAAAAGAAAGCTAGAAAGACTATATTAGACACGTGTATGGATCATTATGGTGAGGACTGCTAAAAAAAAAAAAAAAAAAAAAACACCTTCAGCCAAAATAAATTTACAGTTTAATTGAGTAATGAATGATTCATAAATTGGAAAGCCCCCACAATCACAGCAGATTCAGAGAGACTCCAGGGGTGTCTCATGGTCAGAATGAATTTATAGACAATACAAAGTAAAGTGACGTATAGAAATCAGAAGTGAGGTACAGAAACAGCCGGATTGGTTACAGCTTGGCACTTGCATTATTTGAACACTCAGCTGTATGCGACTAGTTGAAGTATGGCTGCTGGAATTGGCCAAGACTCAGCGATTGTTACAGGTGCATATTCCTAAGTTAGGTTTTAGTCTTGTGTACCTATTGAGTTAGGTTGCAGTTCATTCACAAGGACTGAAATATAGAAGTATGGCATTTTTCTCAGGCCATATTTAATTTGATTTAACAGGACTTTGGGTATGTCATTGTATTTTACTAATATATTTTACAAACAACCCATGTAATCTCAATCTATTTAAGTTCACACTTTTTAATCAAATTTTACTTTAAATGTATCTAACCTCCTAAATTTCTGCCTTTGTGAACCAATAATACTTTTTCCAAATTCTTATTATAGCACATATCAGACTATACAGCTATAGACACTTTGGCATCATTGTTTTCCCATACAAAACACAATACATTTAATGAATTAATGAATGATGCATCAGCAAAGAAGGTTTTACTGAAAGTAAGAAAAATTATAAGCCAGTTTGGGTTTCCCAAGAATCAGACACCAAGATGAAATTACACATATAAGAGAGTAACCAGAGAAAACACCTTTGAAGAATAAAGAGAAGATAGAGCAAAAGGAGGCGGCAAGAGCCTCCAGATCATGATGCAAGCCTGGCACCTCAAAAGAAGAGAGAGCATGAGAGATAATTGGAAAGGAGGAGCCTCAGAGAAGAGTGCAGATCTGAGAAACTGTCAGCCACACTGAAAGAGCACCAAAGTGAACTTTGACCTTTAGATGAGTCCATGTGGGACAAGAATGAAAAGCCCTATAATATCTTCCTTGCTCAGCACTGGCAGGGAGCAACCTAAGGAGAGCATGGCACCTGCATGTAAGCCAAAAATAAAATTCAATGTCCGTTAACCAACTAAATGGGCCCTTTATCTTGGCCAAGGGCATTTTAAACTAAACCTGAAACAGTAATGGAGGCCATGATGGAAATGGGTGGTTGAACATGCTTCGTTATTTACTTTCATCCTTTCGGAATTCATGCATAGCTGAACAGTGTTAACATTAAAGTAGAGACTTAAGAATGACAAAACAGACCCTTCGTAGCAATAAGATATCAACATGACAGATAGCAGGCCTTGAAAGAAATCAAAGTATTTCACCACAAAAATACATTTCTTTGACATATTTTGAAATGGCCCTACAAGGCTGTTTCTGTGGGGAAAATCTCCATTTTGTAGAGAATCCCCTTCTCTTTCCAAGTCTTTTTCCTGATTTTTCCTGATTCCAAGTCCTTTTTCCTTTTTATGTCTGATAAAAATCATTTACAATCTATTCTCAGTGAAGCCTGCTACCTGCAAGCTTCATCTGCATAAGAACCTCGGTCTCTAAAACACCTTATCTTAACCCATACACTCCTGTCTATTGATTCCGGTCTTTAGATAAATTATTTTAGCCAGTTGTCAAATGCCAATCAGAAAATCTTCGAATTCACCTTTAACCTGGAAGCCTTCACCCACCCCACCCCCGCCTGCTTTGAGTTGTCTCACCTTTCCCGATTTTACCAATGTATATCTTAGGTGTACTGATTGATGTCTTATGTCTCCCTCACATGTATAAATCCAAGCTGTAGCCCAACAAACTTGGCACATGTTCTCAGGATCTCCTGGGCTGTGTGACAGGCCGAGGTCACTCATATTTGCCTCAGAATAAATCTCTTCAAATATTTCACAGAGTTTGACTCTTTTCTTCAACATGCATTACCACTGTAGTAGCTCTGAAGTGGTTGAGTTGGAGGTAACCCACCAACAACCCTCCTCATGGAAATTTCTCTTGAATGAAAATATGGGAGGAGTAAATTCTTCATTGGCAAATACTATTTCAAATTCTTTCAAGCATAAGGTAAATTCATTATTTAACATAAAAGTCAATCAAGAGGTAAAAAAAGGTCACAGTTTGCTTACGTATTTTCTGGCACTTCTTTGCTATTGGCTGTGTCACTTTTACCCTTAACATTTCTGCAAAAATGTCTGCAGACATTTAGGGTCATCATATTCAGATACTACCTTACCCAGAAGACCAAGAAAGAGACACCAAGAGAAACATTTATCTTAAAAACTCTTAAGGTAATTTGCCCTGATTTGCCTTTGTACTGAATTGGGTCATATGCGTATTTTTGTTCTTATTTTTGGCAAAGAATCAGGCTATACTTAGAGTAATCACATCATACCTGAATCTGAAGATGAGACAGTAAACTTAGAGAAGTACTGAAGCCTTGGAAGCCTTGGATATATTGAATATGTTCTATCTTAGAAAGAAAAGGTGAGATAATGTATGCTGGCAGTCAACCAACAGCATATGCTCCTAATGAACAACTGGAGAGTCATTTAAGTTCAATGTTGGGGATTTTATTAGAAACTGTAAGATGAACACGCAATTCATTTTCTCTTTCCTTGGAAATTTGGACAATATTTGCTATATTCGCCTATATTTTGGCATAGAAATTTAGGTTCTAAGTATATAGTAGTGATGTAGCCTTCTTACAGGGTCACATAGACCCACAATTAATAATTTTTAACACTCTTTTTATTCTCTCTGGTTGGCTAACATTAAAACAATCCACAGAAAACCCCCAAGAGCTATGTATTGAGGATGACAAAACCACAGATGGGAAAATAATAAATCTTTGAATGACCCTGCAGGAAATCACAGATAGCATTCCTATTATTTAAGCAAGCAATAACTTTTATTGTTTTAAGAGTTGGAGGTTTAATTTTTTCAGCATTACTGTTACCACAATTATTACAGGAAATGAAACCAGTAAAAAAAAAAAAAAAAAAGAGGGAACAAGGTTTATTGACATCTATGAGGCATTTTCTTTCCCCTAATATGACATACTCTAGATTTTATTTCTGTACAAAAAATATTCTCTATGTCTAGCCTAAAGAACTATGTCTTATTCATATTTATACTCTTCATAGATCAAAAGTGTGCTTAAAATACTGTACATTTAATGAGTTATTTTTGAATGTAAGCAACTTTGAATTCATCTTTGCATTTTTAATCTTATGTTTCTATTAAATGTATTATTAAATTCTACTAACACTTTCCTCAAAATAATTCTCAATATTTTGGTTTTTAATTTTTTACTGCCTTTGCATTCTCCTGGCAGAGACCCATTTCACCTCTCCTATAGATTATTTCATAAAGATTTTATCATCTGTATCATATATATTTACAATATTAAACGTTATCTGTAGCACGCTCTCATTGTTGCTTATAGATTAGGTTTGCTTCTCTATGTACTATTCTGGTAGGCAGCAGTTAAATATACTGCTTTAAGCCTTTTCACAGTACCTTCTATAATATCATCATGCACAGTTTTACGCACACAGCAGAAAATCAATGAAACATACTTAATTGACTAAAAATTGAAAAACATTGGTATATATGTAGGACAGATACTGATATTTTTATAAGCCCAACTCTGAAATGGTGATGCATAAAAAGTTGATAATTCCTTTTAGCAGAAACTATTAATAGTCATTTTTCAACACAATGCAAAATATATTTGAGATTGATAAATATTTTAGAACTCAAGTGTAAGAAAGCCATTAAGGGAATCCCACAATTTTCATTGTTTCTAAAACCTAATATAATTTAAGATTATGAACAGCCTTCTTTCTCAGAAGAAAAACATATCACCAACCAACCCACTACATTAAAAAAATGCATTATTCCAATCAATCTTGTTAATATACCATAGAATATTGAATTTTTTAAAAAAATTCAGAACTTTAAAAATAAATACTAACCATAATAGCTCAATTAAAATTATCTCTATATTCTTGGAGGTTTTCAAATGCCATATCTAAAAATAGGACATAGTAAGCTATATCCAGGAATAAACTAGCTGTTAAAAAATAATTGATTGAGACCTGTTATTATTGGCTAAGTAAACTTCTCTTACCTTCCAAAACATGTTCCATTATTTCACAAGATCTAGAAATGATATCACGTTTGAAATTTGTTGAAATGTTTTCCTATTGACCTACTTATAAATGGGTTATTTACATATTCAGCGTAATTACTTGTGCTTAAAACTGTTTTCAAGATAAATTTGAACTGTGTCATTGTTCATATAAAAGAAAGATGCTTCTTTTCAATTAATTTCTATTAGTTAATAATTCTACAAATTGTGTTTATTTCAATGGAGATTAAAGAATATAAAAAGAATAATGTTTCTGTTTTAGACTATACTTTATTAGTAAACCATTTGGGGGGTGGGGCAATGAGGATAAACTCCATCAAAGGAACATAAGTTAGAAAAGTTGTAACATAAACTTAGGTTATAAGTCTGAATTACCCTAGACAGTTAGTCTATGGAATATGAGACTGTATGCAGCCTCAGCTGGAAGCACTGCCCTTAAGCAAAGACCATGAAAGAGATGCTGAAATAATTATTCAGGCAGAAATTTAGTATAATATTTCTTTGGGAATGTTCTCCAATAGTTGGAAGTCAAAATAACAAGTAATTCTCACTTCCATTCTTTGTCTTCTCAATATACATCCCTATATCTTGCAAGGCATTTAGCAAATTAAAGTACATTTACCAGCCTCTTTGCACTTTGATGAGGCAATGTAACTAATTTTTGGACGATAACGTGTGAACAGAAGCAATATTTGCAGCATCTAAAAGAAATATGTGTGACCTTTTACCCCTGTTACCATGCTTTAGAATTCATAGCTGTTTTCAGCTATTTTATATATAAAATAAGCATATAAAAGCGACAAAATAAATCAACATCGTAGAGCTATCGTGACATCACTGGACTTCTCCTAAAAGTTTTACATGAAAAATATGTGAATTATTTCAAGCTGCTCTACTTGTTTTTCATGGACTATGTCATTAATTAATTTTTCATGTACTACTAAAAAGCATTTTAAAATGCCTCTAAACTATGGCACACTGCTAAATATTTTCTATATGCCTCAAAAAAGTTTTTATATGCAGTAATTTTGTTTTACATACACATGCACACTTACTGATTTCAAGTTTTTTCAACTTTCATACGAAATTGAAAGTTGAAAAGGCACATGAAATGTCTTTTCAAAATTCCTAACTCAATTTAATTTTTTTTTACATTTAGGTTTACCATATTGTTTTAACAAAATGCTCCGTATTTATTCTAATATTTTTAAAACTTTAGAAATAAATAAATATTTTGGATTGTTCTACATTATTGTATCCTGAACTGGAACTTTTTTTACTGATTTATTAATTGAAATATGAAATATGATATGCACATGAGAAAGACACAGATCTTGAGCATATAGCATTAAACATTTTTAGAACGTAAAATAGTAATGTCATCACAACCTACATGAATATGAATTGAGTATTACTAGAATCCAGGAGTCTCTATTGTGAACCTCCAATCATTACTACAGGCAACCACTGTTCTTACTTTTATCTTTATAAATTACATTTGCTTGACATTGAACTTCATAGAAATTGAACCATACAATAGATATTAATTTCAATCTGGTTCAAAAAAACACAACCAACAGCGTGGGTGTCAGTGTGATATTCTGGGCTGCTTCTCAGCTGAATCAATGGTGCTGACAGCTGCAATAGCAACAGCAGTGTCTTCAGAAGTTTTACTGAGAGTTTGGAGTCCAGAGTTTCTGCCTAACAGCAGCTGCACTCAAATAGGGCCAATGGTCAGTCTGGAATCATGGGACCCAGAATGCACCACCTTCTCCTACTCATTTTTCACAGTTAAGGATGGAAGTGGCTTCTTTCATTTGCTCATCATCTGGAGTAGCAGGCCCCTTTTGCTCTTTCAGTGTTTCTAACATTGTTGTAACCACGCCCCCAACCCCTGTATTATATTGTCTATGCTTTAAAAACTATTTTGTGGACTTGAATAAAATTTATTTTCCCATTCCTGGTATAAAATAATTGGGTCATTCTTTACTCATGTATCAATTCAAATTTCTAAGACTCTATTTATCTCTTCTCCTCAATAATGTTTCTTTTTTCTTTTGCTTTTTTAGACAGGGTCTTGTGCTCTCACCCAGGCTGGAGTGCAGTGGCTGGAACACAGCTCACTACAGCCTTGACCTCTGAATTCAAGTGATCCTCACACTTCAGCCTCCAGAGTAGCTTTGATGACAGGTGTGTGCCACCAGGCCCAGCTACTTTTCTTTACTTTTTGTAGAGACATGGTCTTGCCATATTACCCAGGCTAGTCTCAGATCCCTGGGCTCAAGTATACTCCTGCCTCCACCTCCCAAAGTGCTAGGATTATAGGCGTAAGCCACCATGCCCAGCTAATGTTTTCTATTTACCATAGCTTTTCGCATATAAATGTTATTATATATGTAATATATATATATATAATATAGTATGGATATGTATATATTATATTATTAACAATTAGATCTAAAATATAGAAAGAATTTTAATACCTTTATTTTCTGTACCTTCATAGTTAATCTCATATTTTCCAAATCTGTTAATGTGGCACTGGTCAGAGTTATAGCTCCAAAGAATGAGCATCCGCTTAGTCTCATAACCAGGACCCAACCTGCAACATTAGTGTGACAAATTAATTCCTAATTCCAGTCTCACTCTTTCATCACCAGTTCTATCTCTGCACACTTACTAATCCCAATTATTTTAAAGCAAGTTGCTTAACCTGCTGTGGCAGTTTTCCCCTCTCCTTCAGCTTTCTCTCTCTTTTTTTTTCTCCTAATAATATCTGCCAAGTAAGAATCCCTTTCATTACATACATCAAATAGCCACTTCTTCCAACAATTTTATTCAACCTAAGTATTCAACCTAAGGGCTTAGATTCATGGTCTGTCCTTACAATGCCGTTCCATATTTTTAAAGCTAATTGCAATGCACCTAGTCACTTTTATTGCGCACTATGTATGATAGCCAAGATACAGAATAAGCCTAAGTGTCTGGCAACAGATGAATGCAAAAAGAAAATGCACTATCTGTATACAATGAAGTACTCTTTAGCCATAAAAAAATAAAATCTTGCCATTTATGACAATATGGATGAATCTAGAGGACATCGTGGTAAGTGAAATAAGCCAGACACAGAAAGACAAGTACAGCATGATCTCACTCATAAGTGGAGTCTAAAAAAAAAAGAAAATACAAACATTTAAAAAAGTTAATAGCATAGAAGCAGAGAGTAGAAAAATGTTACCAGAGACTAAAGACGGGAGGACGAAAAGAAGGATGAGGAAACTTTGATTGATGGCATAAAATTACAACTAGATAAGAGCAATAAATTCTGGTGTTCTGTTGCATGTAGAGCAAGTATGGTTAAAAGTGAAATATCGTATATTACAAAATAGCTTGAAGAGTTGTCTTCTAATGTTCTTACCACAAAGAAATGATAAATATGTAAGATAATAGATTCACTCTGAATGGATCATTATACAACATGGATAGGTATCCAGGTATCAAATTGTACCCCATTAATATGTACACTTATTACATGTCAATTAATAAATAAATAATAAGATCACTAGATTTAATCAAGAGACACTTATTGACTTGATCTCATTTTAGAGTTTTAAAACTAGTCTGCCCTATTGCCAACCACCTATTTTTAAAACTACTCTTCTCCTGCACAAAAATCTCTCAAAGTATCCTTTCTCCTGAAAGAAAAATGACCTACTTAATTTACAAATATTTCAAAAATTAGTACGCAACATTTTATATATGAAAATAATGCTGTAGACTGACTTGCAAATAACATTCTAAGATTCCCATTACCTTTAAGAGGAGTCAGCTGTCATTTTGGAAAAATTAAGATTTCAACAATTTTACACATATTATGAAAATATTTTTGATAATGAAAAATGTTCAATCTTAAATCGTGTAAATAAGTAAATAGAGAGGTAAAAGAAAGAGCTTAATGTTTATGTGATATTGAGAAAAAATCTTTTTTAAAAATAAAATACAGATTAAAATACAACTTGGTGCTTTAACTGAAGGGTGTCCCTGCTCCCTGACAGATTTGAGACTGTCACAAACCTGAACCCATTTGGACAATACATCTAATAATCATTTTGCATCATTTCACTATTGGGGAAATGATAACTTCTTACATTAAATGAAAAAAAACCTGAAAAAGTAGTATTACTTTGTCTTTTAAGTGGCAAGATAGGGTTGATATGATGCTGAAGTACAAACAGTAAGGACTAAGTGAGGATGGAGGATATATGAATAAATGTATCAAAAGTCAAGAGAAATGATAAAACAGACAATTCTGGGGAACAGTAGTAGAAGCTATGCATGGAATATGGTTAGACAGACAGTGATATTTACTTTTGAGTTTTGCTTATATATTTCTAACATTTCTTGATAGGACTGGCATTCTAACAGTTATTCTTATTGTTATAAATTCTTTTAAAAATACTTTTTCTCCAAACATCTCAGTTCAAATTATAGAGTTAAAGGAAACTACAGTAATAAAATAACATATTAATTATTTCAAAAGAAAAAGAGAAAAATTTGTACACTTAATTTAAAATTGTTTTCAGTCTTATTTTCGCAAGCAATTTACCAATAGATTTGTAATGCACAGTAATGTTGAATGGGTATTGAAGCTATTGAAATATAGAAGTAAGTCAGTTTTTCATTATGCTGTGAGTGATGTCCTGAAACACATTAACTTGATATTTTATCTATTGTTTAATATCATTCCCCATGAATTACATATAATGGTAATAGATTAATATCTTTGGAAGTACTGTAATAATTATATAATTCAGCCAGGAATTACCTTGTTCATTTGTTAACATTGTTATATTCTTTCAAAAGCAAATAGCAAAAATAATTTTCAACTGACATACATATGGAATACTAACTCTTCAACTATCTCAAAATGCCCAGATTTTCTCAATAACTCTCCTATTGATTTAATTATAGGCATTAGAAATGAGTATTCTAGTACAACAATAAATAGTGTTGTCTCTCCTTCATCCTCCAGTACTCCTAAATATTTACTAAAAATCTCAATGCTAATCAATAGTGGAAGTATTTGGTGCCTAATGATGGCATTCCATTCCTTCCTTGAAGTCCAACACACAGAGTAATAGAAATCTCATGAATGTGATTGTGTGAGGTTGCTCATAATACTTGGATCTATAGAGAGAATCACTTAGCAGATATTAGTTGAATCAGAAACTACTTCTCATTTCATTGAGTTCTATGTAGTCCCCAACCTTTGTGGCACCAGGGACTGGTTTTGTGGAAGACAATATTTCCACGGACAGGGGAGCAGAGGATGGTTTCAGGATTGTAATGGTTAATAATAGGTGTCAACTTAATTGGATTGAAGGATGCCTAGATAATTGGTAAAGAATAGTTTCTGGGTGTCAGTGAGGGTGTTGCTGGAGGAGATTAACATTTGAGTTGGACTGGGAGAGGAAGACCCATCCTCAATGTGGGTGGACACCATCCAATTGACTGTCAGCTTGGCTAGAACAAAGCTGGTGGAAGAAGGTGGGATAAGCTGACTTAACGAGTCTTCTGGCTTTCATCATTGCGCTGTGCTGGATGCTTCCTGCCCTTGGACATCAGACTCCAGGTTCTTTAGGCTTTGAACACTTGAACTTACAGCAGTGGTTTTCCAGGGGCTTTCAGGCCCTTGGCCACAGACTAAATGTTGCACTGCCAGCTTTCCTACTTTTGAGGCTTTTGTAGTTGAACTAAGCCTTTGTTTGCTTCCTTGCCCCTCAGCTTGCAGACAGCCTATCATGGGACTTCACCTTGTGATCGTATAGTCAATTCTCATTAATAAACTCCTTTTCATATATACATATATCTTATAAGTTCTGTCCTTCTGGAGAACCCTGACTAATACAGGGATGAAACTGTTCCACCTCAGATCATCGGGCATTAGATTCTCATGAGGTATGCACAACCTAGATCTCTTGCATGCTCAGTTCATAATAGGGTTCACATTCCTATAAGAATCTAATGCTGTAGCTAATTCGACAGGAGGCAGAGCTCAGGTGGTAATGCTCACTCACCTGCCACTCACCTCCTGCTGTATGATCTGATTCCTAACAAGCCATAGCTCATTACCAAGGGTTGAGGACCACTGTGTTAAAAGATAAACTAAGGCACAATAAAATTTTAAATATGTTATTTACACAATGATTTATGACACAGGCAGCTCCAAACCATAAAAGTGGCTTAAAAGCACCACTGAGGGAGCATAGGGGGAAGCTTTTAGAGGACAGGCACAGAAGAAAACTAAAGATAATATTTGACTATTTATAGTTGTACAGTTATTTGTACCTTATTTGGTACCAAAGTTGTACGTTATTAGGTCTATCCCACTGGGAAGTCTTCAGTTATATGTTTATGTGTGTTGGCTACTTCTGATTGGTTGAACTTAAGTTCTGTTTTTCTTTAATATAGAAATTGATAAGAATAGCTCAAGTTTCCCTTATATCTGTAGATCAAACAAGGTTTAGATCACTTATGATGCCTAACTGGTTTTGTCTGCTCAGAAATTCTTCAGGCCTGGACTCCATTTTAATTTACTTTAATGATTGTTACTTTAAATTTGGATTAAACAGTGGATTCATATGTACTGAGTGAAAAAAATGGAAATAGATGTTATAAAATTTATTTGAAATCATTCAGCCAGGATGTTTTAAACAGCATAAATTAGCAGAATTACCAAAAACACATTTTGAAAAAACCTTGAAGCCATTTTAATGTATTGCAAAATGTGAAGGAGACTAGTAGGACAAAAACTTAAAGGTTGAGTTTGAGATATGATGCAGGGTTTTTTGCTCCTTAGCCCAGCTAGGCCTAAGTTCTGAAGAAGTAGGCACATGGACACTCAAAGAGTAAGTGTAGTGGAATTTATTTAGTGAAAGGAAAGCTCTCAGCAAAGAGAGGGGTCCTGAAGTCAACTTCTTGGTTGCCCCCTTAACGGTTGAATACAAGGGCATTTTTTTCTTTTCTTGAGACAGAGCCTCACTCTGTTGCTGAGGCTGGAGTGCAATGGTGTGATCTTGGCTCACTATAACCTCTGCCTTCCAGATTCAAGCGATTCTCCTGCCTCAGCCTCCTGAGTAGCCGGGATTACTGGCACACGTCACCAGGCCCGGATAATTTTTGTATTTTTAGTAGAGATGGGATTTACCATGTTGGTCAGGCTGGTCTCCAACTCCTGCTCTAGTGATCTGCCTGCCTCCGCCTCCCAAAGTGTTCAGATTACAGGTGTGAGGTACTGCACCCGGCAACAAGGACATTTTTATACAAGCTGATAGGCCTGTGAATTCCTGGTTGTATGAGACGTGAATTCCTGGTTGCTCCACTCCATCTTTCCAGTGAGTTATGTGGGCCGTTAGTCTGTGCTGCTACATATTGATTTATTTCCCTTAATGCACATATGTTAAGGAATGAAATTTTCCACTATGGGCATGTTTAGGCAAGCTCCCTTAGCAAGTACCCTTATCCACACAAAATATTTGTTATAAACACCTGGGGGTGGGTAGGAGGTTCTCCAGGGGACACTTTCCTGACTGTCTCCCTAAAGCAAGTTGGCTGACTCCTTTAATTCCTCCCTTCAGGAGTGGAGACCCCAAATTCTGTTGGGGAAAGTGTACAACGACTGCTCTTAACTGCTTCCTGCTGACAAGGGGTGCTGTTTTGGGAAAGTGGCAGTTAAGGCTCCTCCTGAGGTCAGTTTAAGGGTCCCCAAAGAGAACAGTGTGTTCATGAGTGGTTCTGTTTGCATCACCATTTGAAGTTGAACGGCCTTTAAGTGAGAAGAAACAATTTGGATTATTAGAAGACATATTCAAAATGAAACAAAGGGATAAGGACAGCTCAAAACAAAACAAAACAAAATCTCAAGGCTGCCAATACAGCCAGATAACTCGTGGCTATAGTTATGCCTGCTAAGGTTTGTATTCATGGGGCTTGGCTTTGATTAGCTCCCTTGGTCTTATTTTCCCAAACAAAGAAATCTCTGGGTTATGGGCACCTATTTACTCTGATCACCTGGAAGGATTTGCAGGATAATTGTTCAGAATTAAAATATTGATCCAGATTTTTTATATTACTCATCCCTTTGGTTCTTTTGAGCTGCAGCTGTACATTGCTGGTTGGTCGACAGGAATAAGCAGGGTAGTCTAAAATGTAGGCAAAAACTTAAAAACAACTAATGGGATTATAATGTAATGACAAATGTAGAATAAGTTTTGAAACATAATTTCTCTCTCTCTAGTCCTCATTTTTGTCAAAAACAAATCATGATAGGACTCAGTTGTTTGAAAAATAAACTTTAGCCTTCTACTTGTCTAATTTGCATAAAGTGCAAAAAGAATAATTATTTTTCCCATAGGCTTTTAAATTGGCTTTGATGGAACTCTGTTCCATAAGGAATCTCAGTTAAGACCTTTTAAGGCCAAGCCCAGTCATGGGTTTCCACCCTCAAATATCTACGAGTTTGGTAAATAATTCTCTTCTTGATGTCCCAAGAACAAGCTTTTTAACAGGCCCAGGAGCTTTTTAACAGGCTCCTAGGCCTGTTAAAAAGTGACATGCTTTACTCCCCATGGGTAAGGAACCTTGTACAAGGACTGTGTTGACAAGGTATGTAGCCAGTTTTCCCAAGGGACTTTTATTGGCAAGTCCAGCTTAATTACTTAAAGGAACATATACCCTTCCAGTAAAAGCCTTGGTAAAACCAACAGTTTCTTCAATTGTGTCCTGTTGCAAAAGAAAATGTTTTCTTATTGCACTGATGAAAATAACTGTATTGCCATAAATTAAATATTCTCACAAATAGTTTCCAAATTCTGGCAAAGCCAGGCAGAGAGAAACAAACGTCCTTCAAATTTTGTTCACAGGCGTATAGTTTACTCAATTATTAAAGGCTTTAAATAGTTCAAAATAAGTATCCTTGACTCAGAAAAACAAAGCAAGGAAAGTTTTAAGCAAAAAGGTTAAAAATAATACTTGTTTTCTATTAGTTCAATCCATTCTGTTCTCTTGTTCTGCTTGATATTCATGAACATTTCAGTTCTTCATGAATACTGTATTTTTTTCAATGTCATAATCTCCAGAGTTAATGGAATCTTGCATTTGAGAACACTTGTCAAAATCCTATAGCTGATTATAAATCATCTTTTGAGTAGGATCAAAACAAGACATTTGTCTGTGAATGATGAAATGTCTAAGGTAGTTACTGTCAAGAATACAATTGACAAAGACATTTAGTTATTTCTAGGGTTTACAATAACTAAACATAATAACCTTAATTATGATTGATAGCATATACTCAGACATTAGAATTTTAGAAATCTCATATAATTTGGAAACATATTAATATTATTCACTAAAATATAACCTAAAGCAGATTAAATATAACTTTGGAAACACCATATAACTAAACATTTCAAAAAACCCAGGTTTCTTCTCTTTTGGATGTTCCAGGGACCAGGAAAGACAATTTTGAAATTGAAGTTTGATTTTGGGAAGCCTGTTAACTACGTTAGAGGTTCAAAGCACTTGATATTATAAAATAGAATTCCAAGTTACCATATGTCATTTATTTTAGCCAAAATGATGACTCGAACATTTTAAAACAACGCTAAAGCATATTCACAGGTAGAGGGAAAACTTAGCTTTCCAAGTGATCTGTCATTAATTTTACAGGGAAATCCTGTTCAAGTGAAAGCCTAATTTCATCCTTGCATTAGTCTACTGTTGATGTCAACCCCAATTTTTTTAATGAAAACTTATAGATAGTTATATCTAATCTTATCTAGTTTGACCATGAGGTGAGATTTTCTTAAACTTTTATAACCCTTTACAAATTGTTGTTAAAGAGCAGATCAGTGCCTTTAGAAAAGCTTGTTGTGCTTTTATTTCAATGCTCAATTTACAAAAACAAAATACTTTTTTGAAATTAGTCAATATGTTCACACAATTCCTTTTGCAAGATTAATTTTTACAAACTTTTCACCATTTGTTTAAACCTTCAGCTTTATCTTATCTAATTCAAAACAATCCTTTAACCCAAGGCAAAAATTTACATTTTCATGCATTCTTATAATCTTTTACTAAAAACATATTTTACTTTCCTTACTTACCTTATATGTAAATCTATTTTGATTATCTCGATTACAGGTTATTATGGTAACTCTTAGCAATTTTTAACTTTAATGTAAAACCTGGCAAGTTGCTTGAATTATGTAGTAGGCTTAAATAAAGTCTGATTCCTTCCTGCATAATTAAGGGTGTGGTTAATTCCATATGTCCCTGGACTTATTAATTGTGAAGCAGGCAAATTGAATAGTGTATTAGTCAATTTTCATGCTGCTAATAAAGACAATCTTGAGACTGGGCAATTTACAAAAGAAAGAGGTTTAATTGGACTTACAGTTCCACATGGCTGAGGAGGCCTCACAATCATGGCAGAAGGTAAGGGGGAGCAAGTGACATCTTATGTGGATGGTGGCAAACCAAAAAAGAGAGCTTGTGCAGAGAAACTCTCATTTTTAAAACCATTAGATCCATGAAACCCATTACTATCATGAGAACAGCATAAAAAGACCCACCCTCATGATTCAATCATCTCCCACTGGGTCCCTGCCACAACACATGGAAATTACGGGAGCTACAAGATGAGATTTGGGTGGGGACACAGAGCCAAACTTTATCAAATAGTTCTTAAAAGCCAAAGAAGCAGTTAATAACTTTGAAGCATTTAGCTAACCTAGTATCTGACCTACATGATTCAGCCCACATATTTACATTTTAAAGACATTTGTATTTTACCGATTATTTTTAAAACTGCCTTTATTTCTTAAAGATTATAGTCATGTGAACTCAAAAGGTATTACAGCTTTTATTTTTCTTCAAAAAATATTTGATCTAAGTGCTTATTTTCCTAGAGCTTTTTTATATAAACATCACGCCCATAAGAAATATAAAATTACACAGATGAACAAAAGCAAATTCAGTACTTGTAAGATTTTTCATTTGCCAATCTTCTGAATAGATTATTGGCCTCTGGGTGAAGCCCTTCAAGAGCAGGGCCTAGGACAGCATACAGTTTCTAGGGCCTAATAAACAGGCATAGCTGGAAGACAGAGATAGATTTTGAGAAGGGTCTATCCACTTTTAATTCCTGGAGTTTCATGAGGAAAACAGAGGGTGTTTTTTTCCCCAAAATGGGGTCTGCGGCACCTTCTTTGTTTTTTCCCAGGAGCCCCGGGCTATCAGAAGTTATCTTAGAGCCTCTCATGTATGCACTGAATGACAAGACAAAATGGGAAAAAAAAAATCATTCAACAGAGAAAGAACCTTTTTCCAGAAAAACAAGATCCATGCAGAGAAAAATTTAAAGGCCTTTAAATATACCTATAACGTGGATATCCACTTTTAATTCAGCTGTGTTCTAAGAAAATCATTTCAAATCTATTACCCCACTTTAGCCATGCCGAGCAGCCAATATTTCAGCCAATATTTCTGGCTTTTGAACTTTATTAAAAATAACCTCACAGGTGAAACCAAAAAGCCTCAACTAAGATTATGACTTAACTGTAAGTGTAAAGTTATTTTCAAAGAGGTGCTAAGCAGTTTTTCAGAATCTAAGATCTTTAAAGTTGGTTCAGACAAAGGAAGATTTAAGAAAGGAAGCTAGAAGTTGTTTATAGAGGGGAAGAGAATCAGCAAATGGTAAAAGTCACACAGATATTAGCCAAAATATACTCATTCCCTAAGCCAGGATTAAACCCAGGCCACCATTGTAAAATGGCAGAGGCCAAAAGAAAGTATTATCAAGTGGTTACAAGGTCAAGCTCCTAAGGACATAAAACAAGATGAAGAACTGCAGCAATGTTTGTTACTGACCAGTTTGCCAGGCTGGCTTGATCAGCAAACTTTTGGGGTCCTAGGCCCGCATTCTATCCTAAGGTACCCCTCTTTATGACAGAACTATACAGAAAGACACACAAAGCACACTACATTGGCTACAGCTTAAGACTAGCCTCATAAATCCTTTTTTTCTATTTATCAGAACTTCAGAGAGGATATAAACAGTGATTTAAACAGAGATTTTATCATTTATTCAACTGGTTTGCACAGGGATAGGGAGGCCAGAAGTCTGACTGGTAAGAACTTTTTTTTTTTTTTTTTTGAGACAGAGTCTCCCTCTGTCCCCAGGCTGGAGTGCAGTGTTGTGATCTCGGCTCACTGCAAGCTCCATCTCCCAGGTTCATGCCATTCTCCTGCCTCAGCCTCCGGAGTAGCTGGAACTACAGGTGCCTGCTACCACGCCTGGCTAATTTTTTGTTGTTGTTGTCATTGTTATTTTTAGTAGAGAAGGGGTTTCACCGTGTCAGCCAGGATGGTCTCCATCTCCCGACCTCGTGATCCGCCTGCCTTGGCCTCCCAAAGTGCTGGGATTACAGGTGTGAGCCACTGCACCCGGCCCTGGTAAGAACTTTTACCCTATTGCTGGCGTACCAGGCTTCTGAGTTGCCCTTTTTCATGCTCAGTTTTGAGCCAAGCAGTTTAAGGTTTGGGGAAATTAACTTTTCCCAGTTTAAGGGATGCATACAAAGGGAGTGTCCTGTGGTACAGCGACACAATGACCCACCCACAAAGAGAGGACAGAGGAGGAAAAAGGAGAAAGGAGGTGTTTTTTCAGAAGAGTCCTAGTGATTCAGGAGGCAATCAAGAGAAATATGGGCTGCAGATGATTGGATACTCACCTAAGAAGAGGGGAGCAAGGCATCCCTAGTTTCTTCTTTTTCCTAGTAAATACCTGAGGTATATGAGGGAGAGGAGAAAAGTGTCCTCTTTCTTTCTTCTGTTCTTATATCCCTGAGTCCTGGTGATCTTGGCAGGTTACCACCCATGGGTGCCAATGCAGCTTTCACCTATGTTAACAGGGGGCTTACAGGGTGCGAGTTATCCACCATTACCCATGCGCTGCTTATCCCACTGTTGTTGATAACCTTTGAGTTCTCTAGATTTCATGCATGCCATGGATACTAGAATGACCTCTATCCACGAGATGGAAGGGAGCCTAATCGGCAGAAATTAGTCATGCTAACCTAAAGCTTTGGAGCTGGGTCTTCCTTAAACAAGGAAGAGAAAAGGCTATCTTGGGAATTGGGGTCCTGGCCTAATAAGAAAAAACAAAAACAAAAACAAACAAAAAACCTCTCATAAAAGTTAACTCCTTACAAAGTGGAGAAAAGAAAAATAAAATAAAATAAAACAGCTTAAGTGCAGGGTGGGGAAGATGCCTGGAGGAGAAACCTTTTATTCTTATACAAATGAGTTCCTCCAATAGGGAGAGAGCATTTTAATTGCTGTCTCCTCCTTTCTGGCTCAGCCAGGGGAGGAAAGACACTGTGGGTGCGTGGGGAGAGGGAAGAGTGAGCAGGAAATGCTGGCCACCTAGCCAAGTGGGGCCCTTGGGCTATGTGCCCCAGCCGGGAGGGGAGGGAGGTTGGGAGTTGCCACTCTCCCATTTGTCTCACATGTGTACCTGTGGCCATTGGAGGTTGGGGTAAGGGACATGTCTCTAAAAACGGAGGGAGAGCACATTTTTCTGAATTGTATAGAATTTATTAAGTTAAAGGAAAGCTCTCAGCAAAGAGAGGAGTCCTGAAAGTAGGTTCCCGGTTGCCCTCTTCACAGGTGAATACAAAGGCATTTTTATATAAGCTGATGGGGCTGAGTTCCCTATTTGTATAAGGCATGAATTCCTGTAGGCTCCACTGCATCCTTCCAGAGTGCATGCAGACCCTTAGTCTGAGACATTCCATATTGATTTATTTTTCTTACTGCCCACGTGTTAAGAAACAAAATTTTCCACTGCAGGCATGTTTAGGCAAGCCCCCGGAGCAAGTACCCTTATCTGCACAAAACATCTGGTATAAACACTTGTGGAGCAGGTAGGAGGTTCTCTGGGGGACCCTTCCCTTACTGTCTGCCTAAAGCAAGCTGGCTAACTTTTCAGAAAGAGACAGAGAAAATGAAGTAGCTACCAAAGTATTCTAGGTCTACAAGTGATATTATTTTCAACAAGTATTCAAATGCCGTTCTAGTCTAAACTAATTCATTATAAATCAGCTAATATTAAGTAAATATTTTACAAATTAAAAACTAGTTACAAAAGGTAGAGACCTCAAAGAAAGGCAGAAATGAGGCAAATGGGAAAAAATTATGGTGACTTAAAGCCTATATATTGTGATCTGGAGAATTAGAATTTAATTTGTCTATACAAAGTAGGTCATGATCCTGATAAGTTTAGCAATTAGAGTATTTATAAAAAGTAAGAGCTAAATAATTTGTTTCAGGGATGCACTTTTATTTCAATTATCTAGACCTGAAATTATATTTTTTGAGATCATTCAGGAAGAAGAAATTACATGAGGAGAACTTTCTAATCAGTATGCTTAGTGTAAATATATCTGATGAGTTCATAAGTCTGTTTCATTTATTATTCTTCAGAATAGGTCTGTAGCATGACACAAACAATTCCTGATGACTTCAGCTACCTTTTTAAGGAAGGTAGACTTGCTCCATCCCCTATCTTCTATTTTGCATCTGAAAGAGGATCATACTCCTGTTTAAGTAAACTTTATTAATGTTTTTCAAAATATTTCTTCTCTTGCCAATATAAAATAATGAAATTGTAGTAAAATGAGGATTGTCTTCCTCAAGATGAGTAATTTTTCATGAACAATTTATTTAATTATTTCAATAATTATTCAAAAATGATATCAAATTATTTCAACAATTTATCTTATGAACATTTATTTCATTATTTATTCACACCATCAAATAATATTTTATGTTAAGTCCAAATTTTTTGCATTGCTGTTCATGTCAGGTTTATAATGGAATTCATTCTCTATGACCTCCTTTTTAAGCACTGCTAAATAGATAGTAATCTTTCTTTCTATAACAGTTGAGTTTAAATTGCTTTTCTTAATTTTCTCTGACAGAGAACATTATTTTTTATTGTTGGAAACAAGCTATAGTCTACATATTTAATTATTTGGAATTTGATTTGTGTATATTTTTCAGTGGAAGCTAACTTCTTCCTAATGTCTCCATCTACATTTCATATTTATTCATCCATTCACATATTCAACAAAATTTCAGAATCTGTTTTTGGGCTTTTAATACTCATCTTATTCATTTTACTATTTATGTATTTATTTCTTTATTTATTTAGAAACTGGTTCTCACTTAGTTGCCCACGTTAGAGTGTAGTGATGCCATCATAGCTCATGGCAGCCTCAAACTCCTGGGCTCAAGTTTGTTGATTTTATTTTAAATGTCCACACAGTGTTCTCAGTCAGAAACAGATTTCTTAATAATGTGTGTTGGCTGCTCCTTTTCCCAGTTCTTATCTTTGGACAGTATAAAGAGATCCAGATCATCCTAGTGAGAGGCCAGACTCTCTGAAAGCAAGAAATTAAGAACAATCGTTTTTTTCCTTGTCTTTGTTTTTATACTTATAATAGGATGGAAACGGCTGTTTTTCTGTCCTTCTAAGAGGATATCTTCTTTATTCCAAACTTTTGGAATGTTGTAAAATCTCTCCTGGAGCCAAATAACCCTGTGTCTCCAAGTTTTTATGACCTATAGCTGTCTCCAAATTCTGGAACATCATATCTTTTGACGTATGAATACCAAAACCTAGTCTTCCTCTTACCCTAGGACTTAACCTAGGAAACTAGTAATCTAAGGATTTTAAAAATTTGACCCTCTTAGGGGAGTAAAAGAAGTTTTCCTATTGTTTCAAATCAGAGAAATTAACTGGACAAAGGGCTGCAGATCTAATTCTGTCAGTGTGTGAAGAGTCTCAAGAAGCTAGTGCTTTGAGAGAATCCATGAGAAACCCAGGGACCTTTAATATCTCCTCATTATTATTTGCATAGCATACTACCAGGGGAGATGGAGAATTAAAATAATAATATATTTTTAATAACTTTAAGTTCTCTTAAATCATATGGTTTTTTAAGGATTAAAAAAAATATCCTGGATATCTATGGCTATACTTAGACATATGTAATATACATATATAACACAATAGCTTTTGGGGAACAAGTGGTTTTTGGTTGCAGAGTGGTAAAGTCTGAGATTTTGGTGCCCATGTCACCCAAGTAGTGTACATTGTACCCAATATGTAGTGTTTTATCCCTCACCCACCTCCTACTATACCCCTTAGTGGTCTCCAAAGTCCATTATACCACTCTGTATGCATATCCATGGCTTAGCTAGCACTTAAAAGTGAGAATATATGATATTTGGTTTTCCATTCCTGAGTTACTTCACTTAGAATAATGGCCTGCAGCTCCAGTTGGAGTTGCTGCAAATGACATTATTTCATTCTTTTTAGGGCTGAGTAGTATGTCATGGTGTATGTTTACCACATTTCTTTATCCACTCATTGGTTGAGGAGCACTTAGGTTGGTTCTGTATCTTTGTAATTGTGAATTGTACTGCAATAAACATATACATGCAGGTGTATTTTTGATACAATGACTTTTTTTAATTTGAGTAGATAACCAGTAGTGGGATTGATGGACTGAATGCTAGATCTGCTTTTAGTTATTTCAAAAATCTCCATAATGCTTTACATAAAGGATGTACCAATTTACATTCCCACCAGCAATGTATAAGCATGCCGTTTTCACCACATTCATGCCAAAATCTGTTTTTTTTCTTTTGACTTTTTAATAATACCTATTATGCTGGGAAAAGATGGTATCTCACTGTGGTTTTAATTTGCATTTCTTTGATGATTGGTGATGTTGAGAATTTTTTATATGTTTGTTGGTCATTTGTATGTCTTCTTTTGAGAAATGTCTATTCATGTCATTTTTTTCACTTTCTGATGGGATTATTTTTTCTTGCTGATTTGTTTTCCTTGTTAATTCTAGATATTAATTATTTGCTAGATGCATACTTTGTAAATATTTTCTTCTATTCTCTGAGTTATCTGTTTACTGTGATGACTATTTCTTTTGCTGTGAAGGTTTTTAGTTTAATTATGTCCTTTTTATTTATTTTTGTTTTTGTTGCATTTACTTTTGGAGTCTTAGTCATAAAGTTTTGGCTTAGGTAAATGTCCAGATGTGTTTTTCTTAGTTTTTTTTTCTAGAATTTTTATGGTTTTGGGTTTTATATTTAAGTCTGATCCATCTTCTAATTTTTGTGGATGGTGAGAAAGAGTGATCCAGTTTCATTCTTCTACATGTGGCTATCCTGTTTTCCCTGCATCATTTATTGAATAGGGTGTCCTTTCCTATTTATGTTTTTGAATGCTTTGTGGAAGTTCAGTTGGTTGTATACATTTGGCTTTATTTCTGGTTTCTCTATTCCTTTCCTTTGGTTTATTTATCTACCTTTATACCAGTACCATGCATGCTGTTTTGATTACTAAAACCTTGTATTATAACTTGAAGTCTCTTAACACTATGCCTCCAGATTTGTTCTTTTTGCTTAGAGTTGCTTTTTAAATTCAAGCTCATTTCTGGTTTCATAAGAATTTAGAATTGCTTTCTCTAATTCTATGAAAAATGATGTCAGTATTTTGATAGGAATTGCATTGAATCTGTAGATTGCTTTTAGCAGTAAGGTCATTTTCACAAATATGATTCTTCCTATCCATGAGCATGTGATGTATTTCCATTTGTTTATATCATCTCTAATTTATTTCAGCAGTTTTTGTAGCTCTCCTTATGGAGATCTTTCACTTATTTGGTTAAGTGTATTTCAATTTTTTTTCTGCTGCTATTGTAAAAGAAATTGAGTTCTTGATTTGATTCTCAGCTTGATCATTGTTGGTGCTACGCAGTAGTACTAATTTGTGTACATTCATTTTGTAACCTAAGGTTTTATGAATTCATTCATCAAATAGAAGAGTCTTTTGGTGGAATTCTTAGGCTTATCTAAGTATATGCTTAAATCATCAGCAAACAGAGATAATTTGACTTCCTCTTTTCCAGTTTGGATGCCCTTTATTTCTTCCTCTTGCTTGATTGCTCTGGGTAGGACTTCCAGTACTATGTTAAGTAGAAGTGGTGAAAATGGGCATCCTTAACTTGTTCTAGCCCTCAGTGGGAATACTTTCAACTTTTCCCCATTCACTATGATGTTGGCCATGGGTTTGTCATATATAGCTTTCATTATTTTGAGATATGTTTATTCTATGTCTAGTTTGTTTAGGGTTTTTATCATAAAGCAATGCTGGATTTTACTGAATGTTTTTATGCATCTATTGAGATGATCATATGTATTTGGTTTTTAATTCTGTTTATGAAATACATCACATTTATTACCTTGTGTATGTTGAGTCATCCTTGCATCCCTGGGATGAGACTCACTTGATTATAGTGAATTGTCTTTTTGATATGCTTTTGGATTTGATTTGTCAGTATCTGTTAAGAATTTTTGCATATGTCTTTATCAGAGATGTTCATTTGTAGTTTTCTTTTTTTATGATATGCCTTTTTCTGGTTTTGGTATCAGGGTGATACTGGCTTCATAGAATGAGTTAAGGAGGATTCCCTTTTTCTCAGTCTTTTAGAGTAGTTTCAGTAGGCTTGGTGCCAGTTCTTTGAATGTCTGATAGAATTTGGCTGTGATCTGTCTGGGTTTTTTAGTCGGCATTTTTTTTTTCTTACTTATACAATCTCACTGCTTGTTATTGGTCTGTAAGGATACCTATTTCTTCCTGGTTTAAGCTAGTAGGGTTGTATGTTTCCCGGAATCTATCTATTTTCTTTACTTTTATTTTTATGTGCATAGAGGTTACATAGTAGTCTCAAATGATCTTTTATATTTCTGTGATATTGGTTAAAATGTTTCCATTTTCATTTCTAATTGAGCTAATTTAAACTTCTATCTTCTTAATTGTTCTAATGTTCTAATTATTAGAACAGTTGTTAATTGTTCTAACAATCTTAATTGTTCTAATGATCTATTTTATTTCTATTTTCAAATAACCAAATTTTGTTTCATTAAACTTTTGTATTTTTATTTCAATTTCATTTAGTTCTGCTTTAATCTTTCTTTTCCTCTCCTGGCTTTAAGTTTGATTTGTTGTTTCTATAGTTTCTTCAGGTATGACATTATGTTGTGAATTTGTAATCTTTCAGACTTTTTTATGTAGGTGTTCGGTGCTAGAAACTTTCCTTTTAGCATTGTTTTTGCTATGTCCCAGAGGTTTTGATAACTTGTGTCACTATAATCATCCATTTAAAGGATTTTTTAATTTATTTCTTCATTTCATTGTTAACCCAATAATCATTAAGAAGCAGATAGTTCAATTTCCAGGTAATTATATAGTTTTAAGGGTTCCTTTTGGAGCTCATTTCTAGTTTTATTTCACTGTGACCTGAGAAGATACTTTATATAATTTTGACTTTTTAAAATTTATTGAGATTTGTTTTTGTGGCCTATCCTATGGTCTGTCTTGGAGGCTGTTCTATGTGTTGATGAGAAGAATGTGAATTCTGCAGTTTTTGGGTACAATGTTCTGTAAACATCTGTTAGGTCCATTTCTTCTGGACTGCAACTGAAGTCCAGTGCTTTTTGTTGTTGTTGACTTCCTGCTACAGTGATCTGTCTAGTGCTGTCAGTGGAGTGTTAGAGTTCCTCACTATTATTGTGTTGCTGTCTATTCCTTTTCTTAGGTCTAGTAGTAATTGTTTTATAAATGTAGGAGCTCCAGTGTCATGTGCATACTTACGTAGAATTATTATATTTTGTTGAATTAATTATTTAATTATTATGTAATGACTTTCTTTGTTTTTTTTTTTACTATTGTTGTTTTAAAGTCTACTTTATCTGATATAACTACACCTGCTTGCTTTTGGTTTCCATTTGCATTGAATATCTTTCTCCACCCCCTTACCTTGAGTCTATGAGAATCTTTGTATGTTAGGTGAGTTTCTTGAAGACAGCAGATATCTGGTTTGTGATTTTTTTTAAATCAACTCTGCCATTCTGTATCTTTTAAGTGGAGTATATAGACCATTTACAGTCAATGTCAATTATGAGACATGAAGTGGAGTTCCAGTCAGTATGTTGTTACCTAGAAATTTTAGGGTTTTTTTCACTTTGTTATTGCTTTATAGGCTCTATAAGTTTTATACTTTCAAGACATCTATTCTGATGCAGCTCAACCTTTTCTTTCAAGATTTAGCATTTCTTGTAGGACTGGTCTGATAGGGACAGATTCCCTCAGCATTTGCTTGTCTGAGGAAGACATTATTTCTCTTTCATTTATGAGACTCAGTTTTGCTGGATACAAAATTTTTGACTAATAGTTATTTTGTCTAAGGATATTAAAGATAAGCCTAAAGATAGAGTGAACTTCTGGGCTGTAAGATTTCTGCTGAGAAGTCTGCTGTTAGTCTAATAGGTTTTCCTTTATAGGTTACTTGATACTTTTGTCTCACTGTTCTTAGAATTCATTTCTTCATGTTGACTTTAGATAGCCTGATTATTATATGGCTTTGTAATGTCAGTTTTGCAGTGAACCTCCCCAGAGCTCATGGAGTTTCTTGTATTTGGACATCTAAATATCTAGCAAGGCTAGCAAAGTTTTCTTCAATTATGCCCTCAAATAAGTATTCTAAAGGTTTTGCTGTTTCTTCTCCCTCAAGAACAGCAATTGCTATATTTGGCCATTTTACATAATCACCTATTTCTAAGAGACTTTGCTTATTTCTTTGAATTCTTTTTCTGGCATTTCAAAGATTTCATCTTGGTTGGGATCCATTGCTGGGGACTTGGTGTGTTCTTTTTGAGGTGTTATAGAACCCTATTTTGTCCTATTGCCAGAATTACTTTTCTGGTTTCTTCTCATTTGGGTAGAGTATATCTTCTAATTACTTTTGAGACTATATCTTCTAATTATTTTTGAGTTTATTTTTTGATTTGACTGTGATTTTTCACTTTTTTTTTTTCACTTTGAGGATGTGACTTTAATGTTTATAGTTTATTGTAACCTAATTCAGCTCTGGGTGCTTTCAGGGATGAAGACTGTATAAGTTCCCTGGTTATTTAAAATCTTTGTATGTTGGCTTTCTCAGATGCTAGTTGTGGTAACATTATGCTCAGTGTGTGTGTGTGGAGGTTTACTGTTTCCTGTGGGGTAGCAATGGCAGAAGTCTCATGAAGCTTATCTAGTTCCCAAGTGGTGTGCACTTTTTTGCCTTTTTTTTTCTCCCAGTGTTTTCTTTACCTGGTTGAATAATTCAGATTTCAGGCCAGTAGGGGAGATGTCCCTGAGTGAAAACCAGCAGATTGGTAAATGCAATACCCAAAGGTGGGAAGAAGTCCAAGCCTTGACCGAGGCATCTGTGGGAGCTCTTAGTGAAATGCACTGAGGTCTTTTCATGGGGAAGGGAGGGAGCCACTTCAGCTCCCTTGCCAGGCCCCCCGGAAAGCAGGTCACACTCCTAAATACAGTTCTAGCTATTCAGATTAGCAGGCCCTTTTTATTTGCAGGAATTCTGACGTTCCAAGTAGAGAGAGATTGTGATTCTATGCCTTATGCAAATCTGAATCTGGAGGGGACTCCTCCTCTGGGGACGCAGTTAACTTGAAGTGTTCCAGAAAGGCTATCTACAGGTCCACTCATGCTAAATTCCCATAAGAGAAGTACCAGCTGTGTCTGCAGTGGTGAATGAGGGGGGAAAGTCTTTTTCTTCAAGACCGTTCTGCAGATTTTCCCAAGTACAGCACTGTACCTGTGCCTCTACTGAAAGAAACTTTCCACAGGTGGGAACTTCTGGACTCAAGGCCTGCCATCTAGATTCTTTTTTCCATGGGGTGTGCCACTGATGTGCACTCCCCCTTATCCTAAGAGTAGGAGTCCCTGAGGGCCAGACTAGTATGAATGCTGCTACTTCTCTGGCTCTAGCCACCTAGTGGGACTGCCACACTCCAGGTTGGTGCTGGGGAATGTCTACAAGGGGTCCAGTGATGTGACCTGTTCTCAAGACTCTGTAGTGAGTAGCAACAACAGCTCTCATGGGGGTGACAGGAGAATGACATAGACTCTGTGAGATTTCTTGAGTATAAGTGGTCTTGGTGCATTGGTTTTTCTGTAATGCCACCTGTAGTAGTAATGAACTGGTCACATGGACAGACTCAGGACCTCCTAGTTAGCCAAGGTTATATAGGCAAAGGTGATAGCTTAGGTCACACACAAGTTTTCTCTTTCCTGTGCACTGTTAGTGTGCCTGCAGATGCTGTAATGGATTGTGTCAGTAGGCCTCCAGCCACAAGGTGGCACTTGAAAAAGAGCACCAGCTGGTAGCAGTGGGATTTGTGCTTGCCTTATGTTACCCAGGGGAGGTAATCTGATGACTCAGGCAATGGGCAGGGCCATTGAGCTCTCAAAATTTTCTATTCTTTGTGTTAAGCTACCAGGGCAGATGGAGGGGCAAAGCCAGCTGGGGGCTGAATCAGGCAAGTTCACATTCTGGCTCTCTTTTGTCTGCCATATGTGGGCAAAAGCAGTGTCCCAAGTGGGGATCAGATAGTGGTCCTCTGGCTGTAGGAGTAATGTTGCAGGGAGTACCACAGCTGCCTCTGCTGCAGAGAAGCATCTGTATGAGGAATAGGGAGCAGCAGGCAGCAGTTAGCCCCACTCAGCTCCCACACACTTGGCAAAGCAAGACTTGCACCTGCAGCCTCCCACTCACAGCAGCTTGGTTCCAAGTAGTCAACACTCAGAACTCAACACTGCCCAAGGCCATAAGACTTCCCAGAAGAGACTGCAACCATGGCTTCCAGGTCATGCCTCTCCTAGTCAGCCCATGAAGCAGGGGCACCCAGCTCTTGCACCTATGGCTGCAGCACATTTCCCATCTGCCCCATGGTTCCGACCAAGGGGGTTTTTCTCCACTCAAGATTATATCACGAATCTCAGTTGAGAGCTCCTCTCAACCTGTGACCACTGCCTGAGTTACCTGGCTGACTTCTGTGAGGTCCCCTGTGAGGTAGGATCAGGGATGGCTTTCCTCTGTCCTGCTGGGCATGCACACTAAGCCCGTCCCCATGCTGCTACTTCTCATATATGCCCCACTGCTCACTAAATCAGCTCCAGTGCTGGGTGGGATTAAGGCCTTTCCCTGTGGCCTGGATTGCTTGGTTCCCCAGTAGGAGTATATGTCCTAGAGGCAGTTTATCCCTATCTGACATTCTAGGGACTTATAGTTTTCCTCCTGGCTCATGATGTGGACAGCAACCTGACAATTCTTTCAAAAAGTCTGTGCTTTCTTTCAGTTTTCCTGTTAATTTTCTGTGTTGCTTCTTGGAAAAAATTTACAATGTGAATCTCCACACACAATTCTGTCTTTCCAAATAGGAGAGGCATGCTAACAATGACTCTAATCTGCCATTTTGAGAAAAAAAAATACTGGAGGCCTTTATTATTTTTTTAATACTATAGCCCATTCTGAGTTTTCATTACAACCTCCACTTTAGTATTGTATCTACTTTTCACAAACCCTTATCTTTGGTAGCTGGATTTAATTCATTAATTTTAAAATTTTGATAAAAATTATGACATAATTATATTATTATGTATTTTCTTTTGATTATCTAGGTTTATGAAACTGACTAAACTAATAATTATTTGATAATATGATTATATTCTGCCAATTCACTCTACATGTTCCTTGGATATGTTAATAAACAATAGAAACAAGTCCAACTAAAAGACATCACTTATTCTGACTTTTGTTTTGAAAAATAAAACCTGACAAATCAAATAAAAGTAAATGAATTATTATTCAGACATCCACTTATGGTTTGGGTATATATTTTGACAGTCCATGAGAAAAATTCCTCCAAGGGTCTTCACTTCCAGACATAAAATCACTCTGTTGTTTTTCTAAAAGCTATTTTTAAAAACATCAGCATCTTTTTAAATTCTCCCATCTATAAGTTGGCAAAAATATCTGTTGAGGTTTGTAAGCAACATTAACATTTTAAATAATAAATGTAATATTTAGGGACAATTTAATTTTGTGACTCAAGGCATCTAATATTTGGTATCAGTATATGAATATTAACAAACATTTAGCCCTTTTATTTATAGTATTTTTTATAGTAAAACAATTTCTACTTTCTATTATGCTTCTTGTTCTGTGATAGTTTACTATTTCTGAAACTTTACTTTTTTACAAAATTTCAAGTTGAGTCTAAAAAAGTTATATTTTGTTGTTTTGAAAAATACATAGCCTAAAACTGTACATGCTAACAGTTGAGTTTTATCAGTGTTATTTTTACTAAACCTAATCAATATAAAATAGCTATATCTTGTGTATGTTAAAAATGTGAAATAAGATGAGAATGTATTTGCTATTCTATTAATTAAATTATGTGAATTAGTAGCAACTATTAAGATGCTTTGAATATTCCCTTAGGTGGACAAGAACATGTGAGCAAGTACTAGCACGGTGGTAGATGCTTTGTAAATTGCTCTTACTTTCCTAATGATTGATAGGCTAATAGCTAAATAACTAAGATAATATAAGCACTTTCTTAGAATTTAGAGATCCACTTAAAAGACAGGTTTTCATTAGGAATTTCTGTACTTTATTTCACATTTCCATAAAAAAATTCCTCATTGCAAGAACCACTGCACCTATTATATGAAAAAACTCAAGAGAAAACAATCAGGTGACCATTACCTCTAAAACATCTGATTTGATTTAGTTATCCTATAGGAATCAAGTATCAGGCTTTACAAGATCCTCTTTTTTCAATGTTGTTTTACTGCCTAAAACAATGTTTAAGATGACTAATTCACGTTTCTTTTTGTGATTTATTTTTACTTGATCTAATTTCTAAAGTGATCTTTATGAGGTGTCTTGCCTAAAAATTTGCCTATACTTATAAATGCATTTTCACTTACTACAATCTCATTTTTTACTGTACTATAGATGTACAGTTAGTTGAATGCATACATAATAATTTTGAGAATATATGAGGTTTTACATAAGAAGAATCATATTGAAGTGGTTATCTAGCATGTCTAAAGAGGAAACAACAGAGAAGCAAGCTGGAAACAATATGTAGACATCAGTAATTATTTTAATTTCACAAGACAAACATTTATCAATCCTGTATTCAAAACCTACATATATGCTACTTAGGATGCAGAAATAGCTATGTATATTCATTGCCACCAAGGCATTTATGATCCAATTGAAGGGCAAATACAAACACAATGAAGTTTCTTTGTGTAGCAATTACACAAATAAAACTTCATAAGCTTGCCAAGAAAAGCAAGAATGAAGAAAGGAAAGAAGGAAGAAAAACAAAGAGCAAAACAGAGCAATATTTAAATGTGGTTATGATTCAGCCAACCATTACATTTAATGATAATGTGCCTGTTTGGGAAAGAAAATAGAAGAATTAACTGAATGCCAAGGGGAGGGGGAAGGAACACAAGAAAAAATCAAAACAAAATAAAACTGTGAAAGATAATTAATGGGAATAGAAAAATTATGTACAAAAAGCATTTTGTTTGGAGAGTAATTTAGGAGATCTTTAGGAATATATTGGCTATATTCAAGTTCCTATACTTAAGTGCTACACAATAATAATTAAGGGTACCAGATTTAGTAAAGGGATTTTGCACCATGAATTTTTTTTTCCTGTAAAGATACAAATATATCTCCTTAGTAGAACAGATAACCTCACAGATTTATGACACTGTTATATATCAATCTATATTTATTTATTTAACCAAGCAATCTTAATGTTATTTTGCTAAATTGCTTCTAAACGTCCCAGTTTCTCAGATTCCCTTTGTGTCATTTAAAACATCTATTTGTTATTTATTAATTCAAGTTAATATCTTTAAAACCTATTCATTTTATATTTGTCTGAGAGCTATGATTTTAAGCTTCTAAAAATTATATTTTAATAGAAATCAGGGACTAGTTACCTTTAATCTGGGGGAGATACTACGTATTTTAAAGCCTGAAGTCAATGTCTAGACAAAAGTTTCTGCTTAACATCAAAGGGTATGCAACATTTGCTGTGGCTCTCAAATATTAAGAAAGGAAAACACAACTGGGAATTTGTCACTAGCACTTTATTCTTTACTCAGGATTGAAGTAGAATTTTATAACACCAATATTTTTCAGAAACTTTAAACATTAGAAATAAAATAAAAACTAGCCCAATTCCAATATTCCCCATGGATTTCCTAGCAGAAGAAATGTGAAACTCTTATGGAGAAATAATCCAATACTGCAAACACAAGGATTTGCCACTACAGAAACTAACAAGTTAAATTGAAAACTATATTAAAAATAAATTCACAAACAAAAATTACAAAATACACAATGAAAAATAATATACATGCCAGGCGCGGTGACTCACACCCGTAATCCCAACAATTTCGGAGGCTGAGGCGGGTGGATCACCTGAGGTCAGGAGTTCAAGACCAGCCAGGCCAACATGGCAAAACCCCGTCTCTACTAAAAATACAAAAAATTAGCCAGGCATGGTGGCAGGCGCCTATAATCCTAGATATTTGGGAGGCTGAAATAGGAGAATTGCTTGAACCTGGGAGGTGGAAGTTGCAGCGAGCTGATATTGCACCATTGCAACCCAGCTTGGGCAACAAAGTGAGACTCTGTCTCAAAAAAAAAAAAAAATACCAGCAATAAGAGTCAGCAGATGTAAAACAGCAGAATTAAAAGTATGTGTAAAAATAGATGAATAATTTGAAAAAAATTATAAAATTCATAATATGTAATGAACATATATAAACACTAAAGACATTTAAAAAGAAATGAAGAGCATATTTGGCAAAGGATATCCAAAAATAAAAATATAGTAATTGAATTTAAAAACCTATGAGATATGGATGATTAAAATTAATATAATAAATATATATCACAGAGAAATAAAGTTATCAATATAGAGCAAAACGGACAAAAATATTATTATATTAGATAATTTGGGTGCATTTAAGATGGTATTGAGGCAATATCTAGAGGTAATAACTGGAAATTTTCTATAAGTCATTAAAGAAAAAAAAATTTCACATTCAGGAATTGGACAATTTCTGAACAGAATTGATAAAAATAAATCCAAACTAGAAAGAACACTGATTTGGTGAATATTTTAAAAAGAAGCTAGTTCACTGAAAAACTAATACAATAATGCAATGGCATACCAAGTTCCAAATGCAAAATATACAGTGCAAGATAGAATACTATACACAGCGCTGAGACTTTTTGGGTCTACAAAATTTTAAGAAAGCACACTCATGGATTCATTGAACAACTGTTTTTAAAGTAACAAAGAAAGAAAAAAGAAAACACTAAAAAAGACAAGTGTGAGAAGCAAGTGGCAACTGTAAACCTGTTAAATGTAAGGGTAAATCTAAATAAGCATTAATTATTTAAAAATGTGAGGTCAGGAGTCCAGTCCAACCTGGGTAACAAAGTGAGGCATGAGTTACAATTAAAATACTAGAAAAGTATTGACCATTTCAATTAAATGTTTCTTTCAAATCACTAATTATTTTCATGTTCCAAAATATAAAGGTTAATTTTTTATTCTCATTTTATTGATCTATCAGTAGTCTCTTTTTCTTTAATTAAAAAACAAACAAACAAAAACACATAAACAAACAAACAAAAACCAGTTTTTTTCTTTGGCTTCCAGAACACGTCCTCTTGGCTTTCTTCTTATGTCTTTGTATGCTATTTCTTAGTCTTTGGAACACTTCTGTGTCCACCCCCACTCCCTTGATGAGTTGTCACAGAGCCATGGTTTACAATATTGTTTATGCTAAGAACTTACAAATTTGTACCTCTACCTCTTACTTCTATTCTAAATGCCAGGCTCTTACATCCAACTTCTTATGCTGTCTTCTTTTGAGAAGCTAATAAACATCTCAACTTTGAAATGCACATTCTCACCGACGACCATTTGTCTCAGAGCAAAAATCTTAGAGTCAATCCTACTTATTTTCTTTGTCAAGAATTGCACATCCAACCTTTCAGCGAGTCTTGCTGCTTGCTCTACCTTCAGAATCTATCCAAAGTTAGTCACTCTCTTAGTCTCTCCCAGAAACAGATCCCAGTAAAAACATTCAATCAGAAGTAATTTGGGATGTAGAGAAAAACTGTATTCTTTTTCTTCCCTCAGCCTTTTGATATTTATTTCAATGCTATTTTTACAATGTTACTTACTGAATACATTAATTAAAATTGTAATCTGCCACTATTACTGTGTATCCTGCCTTACTTTATTTTCTTCACAAAATATATAACTTTTCAACATCTGTCTATATTTTATTTCTTTTGTGTCATCCTATATCTGACTGTAATCTTTACAAAGGAAAGGATTTTTTTCTTTAATATCCTAAATGTAGATGTTTGTCTCTAGTAGATTCAATGGTGCCTCCCAAAATATGATAAATATGCACATATCTTTCCATATGCTAGCCCACAGAAACTGTAGATGTGACCTATTTTTTTGTATATATTAATAAGGATCTTGAGATGACATCATACTGGATGATCCTAGTGCACCCTAAATCCAATAAGTGTTCTTATGAAAGACAGAAGAGGAGAAGATACAGAAAATAGAAGGCTATTTGAGGATGGAAACAGAGCTTGGAGTTATGCAGCTACAAACCAAAGAATGCCTTGAGCCACCAGCAGCTGAAAGAGGTAAAGTAGGATCCACCCATAAACACTTGAGAAGGAAAGTGGGCCTACCTATACCTTGATTTCAGATTTCTGCCCTACAGAACTGTAAGAGAATATATTTCTGTTGCTTTAAACATTTACGTTTGTGGTAATTTGTTATAACAGATCCAGCAAACTCATATACTGGCACTGAGCAGATATTCAATAAAAATTGATTATGAATTATAGTCATTATGATAGTGTGGCATTGACTCAGAGATGAACAATTTGTTCACTGGACTATAGCAGGAAATTCAAAAATTCATGGAAGACGTTCGATATTTTACATATGAATTGTCATATCACCCAGAAAAATGAATAACTATTCATAAAATAGCAGTGATGCATTTGATTAACATATAGAAAAATTGTAAATTGTATTCTAACATCACATTAACTTCAAATGTGAAAGATATCTTGTATCACTTTTAAAGAAAATATAAAATATATTTTATTTAGTAAAATTGAATTTGTAGAATGATGACTTTTTTTTTTTACTTTACTGCTTAATACTTGAGAAATTTTCCTCTTTGATGAGGCTATTAGAAAACAGGAACTCTAACAATTATATAGTGGGAAGATAAATTCATACAACGACTTTGGAAAGCTACTTGACAATGTAAGGATGAAAGTGCCCAAAGTTGTAAAATTTCCCTGCTCTATGTCTATCCTATGAAAATTCTAATATATATAAACAACAAAACCATAAATATTTATTGTAGCTTTGTTTTTAACATTTACAATGGTAAATATAAAAATGCCAATATTTCCTGATATGAAAATTGATAGCTTTATATTATATATATAATGAAATCCCATATAGAAATTAAACAAAAACAGATACCCAAGTATCAGCTGCAATGGTTCTCAAAAATATCATAGTGAGATTATAAAGCATGTGTTGAAATAATACAGATAAAACAATAACATCTTATTTAAATTTGAAGATACAAACACTACCGTATGCGGTATAAAATATTCTATACACAGACCTGTACTTAAAAATAGAGAAATATACAAGAGGATGCTAAACAATTTTAGCCTGTAGTTATCCCTTGTAGAATTTCTTATAATCTTGTTTCTGGTTATGTTGCTGTATCAATTATTTTTCATGTTTGGGTATGTGTGAAATATTTCATAAAAGGAAGTTGGACGTTTTAATAATACATTGACTTTAAGAGGAGCAAGAATAGGTGATTGGGGTATTTTGTTGTATACCAACAGATGACTGAAATAATCATCTATTCTAATTCTGTTCAGTTCAGTGGAAAGTCTTTGAAGGTTTTTTAACAGAGTTGCAGTTTGTCATATCTTTGAGAACATTGTGTTAGATTAAGTGGAACAGAAATGCTTAGAGGGAAGGAGATTAAAATAATGTGTTGTATGGATATTTGAGGTGACATATAATAGAACTGGAAAATAGAGAAACTTCATGAAAAATAGTATAAAAAGAGACATAAATGACTTACCAATTGACTCTGCTGTGTTTGATAGATGGGAATTGTAGTCGTAACATTGGATGAAATAGGAAAGACAGACTAGTAGAGCTCTTTGGAGGCAAGTTCTATAAGTTCTTTTTACATTTTGAGTGGAAGTTTTCACTTTTAAATGAAATGCATATGGATAAAAAATAAAGGTAAATATAGTTATTATGAAATTGTCAACATAAAATGAGAGTTGATGCATAAAAATGAATAGACTGGAAAAAGGGAACTTTTTAAATATAAAAAAATTGCCTCTTTTCTGATAGTATTCTTTCTTCTTAAACTTCATGATTATTCCTGGAAATTAAAGTGAAAAAAAACTATCATAAAGCTATGACTCTATCATACTGTAACATTTCAGGGCCCACATTATTATACCTCCTCTCTCCATCTTGCATGACTGTTTAAAATGGTTCTGTTTGATACACTGACACTCAATTTCTTTTTATATGGAATGTAATTTGGGAGATTCTCTAAACAATCTGTATAATGGCAGACATGGAGAACACCTGAAATTAGAAATATTCTGTTGTAGTTTCCATTCTTTCTTAAAGGTTTTAACATTTTGTTATGAACATGACAAGCCTTATTTTTTTTTCCACACATAGAAGGAACATGAATTATAAATAGAACAAAACACTGTGAAATACTGCAAATGTAGAATAATTATTTGATCTCATGCACACACCTCAGTAATTTAAATTAAATTCTATAAGTAAATGACTAAATATTTTAAAATTAACTACTTTAAATTAAGATGTATTTAGAAATAATTTTAATGTTATTGAAATTTTTTAAAAAACCTATTGTAACATAAGAAATCATGATATAATGCAAATACTACATATTTTCAGAAAATTTGGTAATGAATATCATCTCCCAAAAAACCATCTTTGTCATTGCATAAAATTCTACAAATGATATCTGATTTTAATTTAGAGGAAAGTACATGAACTGAAAGTCCTGACTGAATAAATGCTTAAAAAAGGATGATTTAAAAAAATTTAAAGGTAACATTTAATAATTAAAATAATTCTGATAGAAAATCCTAACAATGTACATTATTTTCTAGATTTATAATTCCGTAAATTAAATATACATCCCCCTGCAAGTGGCAATACTTCAAAAATTAATTCTAGTTTACAATTTAGTATAAAATAATGTATTAGAATTGTCCCTGAAAGATGGAGTTTAATGGAGAAAAATGAGGAATATTATGAGTATCAGGACATGGAGAAGAGTAAAAAGTCAATATTGTGGGACAAATTAAATGACATAAAAAATCACCTTTTTTCATTTGATAAAATGTAATGGTTATAAAATATCTTCTCAAGAGTTCTTCAACTGTCATTTCATTGAGATGTGGGGACTGGGGTCTCTGACCTTGAATCTGGGAGGACTTTTAACTGCTTTGACTAAGAGAATACAAAAAAAAGCAATGCTGTGTAACTTTTGAGACCTGGCCTAAATCGACAATCTGACTTCTGCTCACTTTTTTTCAGAATCCTCCATCTCAGGAGGGCCCCAGAATTGCCAGGCTGGGAGAAACCCAAACCATGAGGATAGACCATGAATAGGAGTTCTGGTTGACAATCCCAGTTCATTCCTAGCTTCAAATACACAAGGCCAAGTGCCAGATATGGGCATAAAAAGCAATTTTGGAAGTGGACACTCCAGTCCCAGCTGTCCTAGCCCTCAGCTATTTGAGTTGCATTCAGACATGTAAATATTCCCAGCTGAGGCCTCATCATTGAGGTGCAGAAAAGGGGCATGCCCACTGTGCCTGTTTCTAAATTCCTGACCCACAGAACCTGTGAGCATAATACAAGTTTACTATTTTATGCCAGTAAGTTTGGGGTATAGTATTATGCAACAATACAAGCTGATGCACAAAAAATCTCTTCTTTGTTACATAAACTCTATATAAACTGGCATATTCTTAGTTCTTAAACCTCTCTCCAATCTCCTTCTCTTTCCCCATACTCAAACTAATCTTTTTTTTCTGCTCATTCAACAAACCAGCACTTGTATTTACACATTAGATAAATTGCACCATTAACTTAAAAAACACAATTTCCAAGATTTTTACAAAACTGTGTCTTATAGCTTAAAGTATCTCAGCCTTTAAGTATCACTTCTTAGATAACATTAAGTTGCCAATCTTTTTATAATTGCTTTCTCTTACTCTACTCCTTAGCTTACAGTCCTTTCTGCCATATTTATCGTATTTGTATAACAGATCAAAATCTGTGGTTATCTATTTATTTACCTAATTTTCAGCTCTCTCCACTTATTATCATATAAGTTACAAACATTTCAGGTCATATCTTCAGTTTACCACACTATACCAGTAGCTTAAATATCACATTACCCATACTAGCCACTCAAAAACATTTATTATGGAATTAATGGAACTCTAAATTTAATCTGGTCTCCAAACTAAATATATGGCATAAGTATCAATATAGGTTTCAGGTAGATAGGGTTTAGCTATAAGGAATACAGGGTGCAACTAAAAGCAGTTTTCACAGGCAAGATGTTTACTTACTTCTACAAAAGAAAGAGTACAAGCCAGGACAGGATAAGAAGAGCAGCCATGCAGGGACACTGAAGATTTGTTATACACGTGTAGGGACATTAATAGCATTTCCTTAGAAAGAGGTATGATATAAGACAGCATGATGCCTGTAGCACCCTGAGACATGATTGCTCATATTGCAGCCAAGAAAAATAGGAAAGGCTGAAGCAGCAAAGGGCAAATGGGCAAAAGGCCAAAGCCATGCAGGCCAAGTTTGTGCTTTTTTAAAGGCTTTCCTAGGAACCTATCTTATGATATCCATTTCAATGTCACAAAATTCACATGGCCACACCAAGAAACATGGATATTTTACTTTCCAAATAAAAAACTAGGCAAGAGAAGTTTACATTTGCATAGTCTATCAATAGTGTCTGCCAAGATATTTCCATTTTTTAGTGTATCAGAAAATTGGGCACACATGACTAACGTACTTTATTCATTTTAAATAGAAACAAATGTGTGTGCATATATATATAATGTACATATTTATATGTGTGTAAATATGTGTGCGTGTATGTGTGGGTGTGTGTAAAACCAATCAACTTCTGCTGAAAAACTTCTGTAAAACTAATTTTTTTTTCCATTATGTTTCCTCTGAAGGCAATCTTCACATCTAGGGAATATTAATGGTAATAATAACAGCATTGATTTATTGAGAGTTTTCCTATGTAACAATTACTATACAAGTATGCCATTTAATCTATTTCTCTAGTTTCTATATTAATATTGGTACTTAATAAATGAGTAAACTGAAAATAATAAGTTTAAAATCTTTTTTCACAGCTAGTCAGCAATACAACTGGGATTTGATATCAGATTCATATGATTCCAAAGACCCTGACCACCAAATGCAAAAGGTACATGGCAACAGCTGATTGCAGTTAGAGAAAAACAACTAATAAGGCAACAAGCAGGATACTGAGATATTTTTCAAAGTGAATAGCACTGATTCTATGAGGAATGAACATTGCCAAACAAGTGTTTTGTTTTGTTTTTCAATTCCTCTAAAAAAATTCACATACATGCATGCCACTTTCCTGAAAAATATCTGCCTCATAATTGCCATAAGAAACTGTATGGACAACTCTTAAACATTCTGAAAGTAGTCAGTGATGGGGGAAAGCATTTGCTGTTTTAGTCTGTTCCTGGTCTTATAACAAATATCACAGACTGGGTAATTTATGATTATAGAAATGTATTTCTGAAAGTTCAGGAGTTGGGAAGTTCAAGATTACGGCACCAACATATTCATTGTCTGATGAGGGCCTGTTTCACAGATGTCATTTTGCATGACTTAATCACATGGTAGGAAAAGCAAAGGGACAAAATGGACAAATGCCATGTTGTCACATCGCAGAAGAAATGGAAGAGCCAGGAAGCTCTCAGAAGCTTCCTTTATTAGGATATTAATCTCATTCATGAGTGCACAGCCATCATGACTTAATTGCCTCCAAAGGCCCCACTTCCTCATCACTTTGAGGATTAAACTTAAACATGAATTTGGAGGAAATATATTCAAACTCTAGGACTAGTTTAAATGTAGCTAAAAAGGTTTCTTCATTCTGTAATCGTTAATATGCTAATATTTTTGTAAATATCCAAGAGGAAGCTAAAGCATATAATATTCCAAAATTTATTTCTGTTTGTGAATATTATGTTTTCCTCTCATTCAATCTCAAGAAATTAGTGTCCTCAAGAAACACTATATAGGATAATTGTCTTTCAAGTTCATCAACTACCAGTTCTTGATTCTTCAGTAGCTAATCCTAGATAGTAATACTTAACAGATTATAAAAACTTGGGTGCTGCTATATAAATGCGCTGAAACTCCCAGGGAACCAAACATAAGGACTTAAAGAGAGATGTAACTAGGGATCATAATCATGAATTTCAGCTGCTTCTCTATCTTTGTCAGTGAGCAAATGACCATACAAAATAAGGTATTCAATTATTAATTCTGTGCCCTTATCCCGGAATTTTGCCCAATATATTTATAAGTTTAGATAAATAAGGCACTAATGCCAGGGATATGTAGCATTAGTTCTGGGTTTATAAAGGGATATTCACAACCTCTTGCCATCCACAGAATTTATCAGCCCAAAGTAAACTATACTCGTTTGTTAAGGGCAACCTGAGACATGTTTAAAACTGAGGTAGACTGAAGAGTCAACTAATTGCAGGAATCTTTTGTTATTTGGTTGAAATGTTCAAACAAATCCCACTCTGAATTCTATTAGAAGTCCATCATTGGCTTCTCTCTCTTTCTCACTGTCTTAAATCATGTATTTTATAACACTGTGAAGAATGAAGTTCAAAAGAATAAGCTAAATTTAATTAATTAAATTATTTATTTATTTATTTTGAGACAGAGTCTCACTCTGTCACCCAGGCCAGAGTTCAGTTGCACGATCTTGGTTCACTGCATCCTGGGCTTAAGAGATCCTCCTGAAGCAGGGCATTTCCCTGACCCCTTCATGGGACTCGTGACAGGGGTGCCCCATTTACTCAGCCCACTGCTCTCAACTCCTCAAGGGAGGGAGTGCGCAATTGAACAAGGCAGGAACTGGAGTACACAAGTGCTGGAACCAGTGGCCTCTTTGGTGCCAGAAGGAGTGAACTCACCCACTCTGACCTGCTGTATTCCACCTCTTGCAGGAGAGAGCATTCAGGTGAGCAGGTACAGGAGCCAGGAAGAGAGCTTTGGGATGTTGGCAGGAGCAAACTCCATGTGGGCCCCATAGCAGCCCCTGTGGTTAAGGGGGGTGCCTGTGATTCCTGAAGCCCCAGTGGGCATACTACAGTGCTCCTTTAGCTCTGCCATCTTCAGACAGCTGAAATGTTAGCAGCTCAGCATGCCTTTTTGTATCCACACTCACTCCTGAGCTCTTGTTTGGCATCCAGGAAAAATCAGCTCACAGAAACGAATTGAAGGATGGTAAATGCAGACGATTTTATTGCCAAGGAAAGTGGCTCTCAGCAGGAAGGGCAGCTGGGAAGGAGATGTAGCAGGAAGGTTTCTGGCTGGACTCTTCTCCAAAGTTGCACTGTCAAACCGTCTCTCTGAAATCAAGCTGCTTCTCTCCAACGTCCAACCGTAGTCTCTGATGCCTAGCTGCTGCTTCTCTTTTGATGTTCAGCTGCTTCTCTTTTTTGCTAGCTGAGTCTGGGGTTTTTATGGGCACAGGATGGGGAACAGGGGAGGTCATGGGTAATTTTGTAAAAGGCAACATTTGAGTGGGAAAACAGGAATGTATGTTCTCACTTTGGGCTTGGGTTCCAGGCTTGAGGGTGGAGCCCTTGCCAGGGACCTGCCCTCTTTTGCCCAGAATTTCCCTGCCTCCCTTCCCTATCACTCCCACCCCATCACTCCCACCTCAACATCCTGAGTAGCTGGGATTATAGGCGCACACCACCACATCTGATTAATATTTAAATTTTTTGTAGAGACAGGGTTTTGTCATGTTGCCCAGGCTGGTCTCAAACCCTGGGCTCAAGTGATTTGCCCACCTCAGCCTCCCAAAGTTCTGGGATTACAGGTGTGAGCCAGTGTGCCTGGCCCTAAGTAATATTTATATGGGCATTTTGTAATTATTATTTTTTAATAATATAAATGTTTCTTTTTTAATATGAATTTTTCAAGAATTTTAAAATTGACTGATTATTCATTAAAATTTAATGAAGGACAGGAATTGGCTATTTTTCTGAATGACAAAAATTAGGAAATTTTTAGAGAGATGATGAATTTATCCTAGAATATATGGAAAAAGTAAATCTTGTTATGTAGAACAAGCAACTTTCCAATCCGAAGCATCTTAGAATAATAAAAATTTTTTTCTAGTTTCCTTATAATTGTTTCAAAGTAATACTTTAGACCAAAAATTGTATATCTCAGTAGGTGGCCTATATGATAATTAAAAAATTAAAAGCTAAGTTAATTAAATTTTTAATTATTTTAATTTTTATTAATTTTAATTATCAATCTTCATTGAAGAATTTTTTCCAAAAAATGTGGACAATATGTGTCATAAGGATTAATCAGCATAAAATAGTCCCCAAAGGAAATTAAAGGACTGATTAGATAGTACTAAAATAACAATCATACAAAGTAGAAAGTGATGTTATAAGAGAAATGTAGATAAAATATTGTAAGAAACTAAAGTAGGAAGATAATGGTTTGAGTTGTGGGAGATCAGGGAAGATTTTTTGGAAAAAGTAACGTTTAAGCTAGATCTTAGAGAGACATGACTTAATAGAAAAGTAGGCAAAAAAATATGAATAACCCTTTCAGATTACAGGCAATACAAATTATGATAAATATAAAAAAATTATTACTTCACTAGTAATCAAGTAATTGAATTAAACAATTGGATACCATTTTTTCTTCAGCAGACTGGCAAAACATAAGATGTTAACAAGGGTTTTGAGGGTACAGGGAAGAGGGTAGGCTCAAACTATGCTGGTATCAATGTATAACCAAGGTCTCCTTTGGAGTACAATTGTTATATAGTCTACATTCTGTAAAAACTAAACACATATGTTTGCCTTTCCACTTTTGGAAATACATGGTAGATAATCATGCAAGAATGTCAATTGCAGTATTGTGTTTTAATTTTTAAAAATACTCTAAATATTCATCAATATATAACTACAAATAAAAATAGTTGGACTATCATGCAGACTACAATGCCTCTATTGTGGCATAATAGTTAGTAATACAATCTCTGAGAGCAGAATATCTGGATTTGAAAAATTTGCTCTCCCTCTAAATGACCTTGAGCAAAGTACTTACAATCTTTTTCTCTCTTCCGTAAAATGGAGATAACAGCATTGCCAATTTATTAGCTTGTCATGATGATTAAATGAGATAATCCATATATCACACCAAGTACCCACTACATAGTAAGCAACTAATTAAATTTGACTAATATTAATAATTTCATTATTATTCATCTTAATATCATGGCATGACTTCTAAGGTGTATTATTAAATAGAAAAAGAGAAGTTTTAAACTGAGCCATAGTTTATAACTTGACTTAAAGCAGACTCACAAAGCAAATGCTCATATCTAGGACAGGTAAATCTACACGTGTTTATACACACATTCACTGTGTTTGGGGAAAATACACACCAAACTGGAAACACTGGTTGTCTCTGAAGAAGAGACAGGGCTTTGGCAATATTCAAATTAGGCTTTAACTCTTTCTGAAAGTTTCAGTTCTCTATAAGGAGAAGGTATTACTTATGTAATTTTTAAAAATTACATATTAAGTACTAAATGACTGAAGCTTCTTAGAATTGATGGGGGCAGGCATCACATGGGCAGCAAGGCATTCACATAATGGAGAATCATGGTCTCCTGTAGATGTCTAGGAGTGATAAAATTAACTACCTTTTAGGTGGTGTAGTTTCCTGGTTGAGCTGATAATTATTAAGTTAATGATTAGTAGGTTATTTCTCAACACTGAAGAGATTATTAGTGTTTCAAAGTTTTCACTGTAATTCATCTGTAAAATCATTCAACTTACCTCCAGTACACCTCAGTAATCTGGTGACAAGAGAGTATTCTTGCTCACTTTATTTACTCTTCAGTGATCTAATGCCAATAATGCCAGCCTATAGAAACAACAGCCAATTATAACAAAAAGCACATTAAAAAGTCAAATATAGCTGGGTAATAGACATAAAAATACCTTATTAACATTTTTATAACACTCTCAACTGAAATAAACAGACCACTCTCGATTTTAGCATCTGGTTCCAAACAATTCTTGTTTGGGTGATAACTTTTTAAAAACAAATGCTGGGCATCTTTCATCGACTTTTCATCGAGTAACAGCTGTTCCTTTAGAACAAAATGTATGCATGTTGGAAGTGTGACTGATGCTCACTTCTGTTTTGTTCTGTGTGAGAAAGCTTTATGTTGGGTGCAATTCAGAAAACAAATGGTTTCAAATCTTTTGAATAGATGCCATAGCACAGTTTAAATGCAGCTTCTTGTGATTTTTAGAATAATTTCAGCCACAATTTTTACATTCAATTTATAACTATACTAAGACATTCTCCTTCAGAACAAAGGCATTTCTGTTTTCATGTGCTCTTGGGCATCTTTGGGTCATTCATTATATCAATCATTTATCTTCGTAAAGTGTTTGGCTATGAACAATTACTTACTACACCAAAGCATGAAAGAAATAGATATAGCTCATCTGCTCTTGAATGCATTTCTACAGATTCCCTTAGGATAATTCCTGTTTCAACTTAAGCTATTAAATTTTTTGCTGAATTCAAATCACCTCATCTGCTGAAACAGGTGGAGACAAATAACCACAGACGTTTGCATGAAGGTTCAGGTGTATTTAAGGGCAGCTTAATTATAAGACACTATGAAATTCTCCTAATTAATTTGGAGCTAAATATTCTACATCAAATATTTTACAAAACTTAAATATTTACTTTTCACATGATTATGATTTTGATACTAGGTTAAAAATGACTTATATTGGCATTTTTAAAACAGTTTAAGACAAATAATGTTTTTGATACTGTTTATTATAACATATGAAAAGTCTTTATATTTATGCAAATATACTCTATTTTATCGTCTGTTCATTTCATGTTGCATTTGCATGCACTCCTGAATTACTTGTTACTAAAACATACAGAACAGACAGAAAGTTAAAATTGGTTAATTTCTATCTAATCTGGATAAGATAAACACAATGAGTGAAATAAATCATTATGTCAAATAACAAAAACCTCATGCATAGAAACTTCAACATTTCTGAATAACAAAAAGGATAATATTATGTAGGGCAAGGTGCCACTTTTGTATCAACTAGAAATAATCCCTGAATCTGGATGATGAAATTTTAATAGTAACTGTTGACCGCAGGGCAGATTTTACTCTCTTGGTCAGATGCTTTTGTGAATGACACAAACTGTGTGTCCAGATCACTTTTCCCTATAATCCCTTCAAATTACTTGACTTTTTGATCTCTTCCTTTTTTCTGTCTCTTTTTTGTCCACAACAGATATTCCAAATATCCACTGAGTTTTCAAATACTCCAGTCCATATTTGGTCTTCCCATTCCTAGCAGAAGTGCTTTGTCTTCTACTTCCCAGAATAATGTTAATTCTCTTATTTTAGACTTGCTTGCTTTAATTTGTATTTGTTCTTGGATTTTTTTCTTTCCATCTCATAGGATAAGAGGGCATCTCTTCTTCCATATTCATAAATACGTTGCCAACAGGAATTTGTTGTTATTTATACTTTCTTCTCCTAGACATTTTAATTTTACTTACCTTCCCTGAGCACATGGAAAAGTCAAAACACAAGCAGAATCTTACTTATGAATAGAGGCAGATTTATTAAGCCAGGGGTAGGCAAACTATAGCCAATGAGCCAAAGCCAGGCTGCCATGGGTTTTTATAAATAAAATGTTATAGGAACTCAGCCACAGACATTCCTTTACATATTGCCTACAGCTGCTTAAGCACTACAAAGGCAAAGTTGCATATTTACAACACAAATAATATGGCCTGCAAGCCTAAAGTATCTACTATCGTGCCCTTTATAGAAAATGTTTATCAGCTTTTGTTCTCTTATCCTAAGTTATGAGGATTACATTTCCGGCCACCTCATTTGCATTTGAGTTTCCAGTTTTGAGTTTGTAGTTTTGTATTCTTGCTTAAAGAGCCCCAAACCCTGATCTCCAAATTGAATGTGCTGTAGATCCCACAAAATATGGATCCAATCAAGCTGATGCCATGTCATTATCTGTAGCTTTTATTCTTTGCCATCACACACCTTCCTTGAACAGTTAGGCTTCTGCAAAAAATCTTGAATAATCACTGATATGGGTTGGTTCTGTGTCTTCACCCAGATCTCATCTTGTAGCTCCCATAATTTCCACGTGTTATGGGAAGGATCCAGTGGGAGATGACTGAATCATGAGGGCACGTATGTCCCATGTTGTTCCCGTGATGGTGAATGGATCTCACGAGATCTGATGGTGTTAAAAATGGGAGTTTCTCTGCACAATCTCTTTTTTGCCTGCTGCCATCCATGTAAGATGTAGCTTACTCCTTCTTGCCTTCCACCATGATTATGATGCCTCTCCAGCCATGTGGAACTGTAAGTCCAACAAACCACTTTCTTTCGTAAATTGCCCAGTTGCAGGTATGTTTTTATCAGCAGCATGAAAATGAACTAATACAGTAAATTGTTACCAGTAGAGTGGGGTGCTGGTGGAAACATATCCAAAAATATGGAAGGGACATTGGAACTGGGTAACAAGCAGAGGTTGGAACAGCTTGGAGGACTCAGAAGAAGACAGGAAAATGTGGCCAAGTTTGGAACTTCCTAGAGACTTGCTGAATGGCTTTGAACAAAATGCTGACAGTGATATGGACAATGAAATCCAGCTGAAGTGGTCTCAGCTGGTGATAAGGAACTTGTTGGGAACCGGAGTAAAGGTGAATCTTGCTACCTTTTAGCAAAGACACTGGTGGCATTTTGCCCGGCCCTATAGATTTGTAGAACTTTGAACTTGAGAGAGATGATTTAGGGTATCTGGCAGAAGAAATTTCTAAGCAGGAAAGCACTTAAAATGCGAATTCGGTGCTGTTGAAGGTATTCAGTTTTATAAGGGAAGCAGAGCATAAAAATTTGGAAAATTTGCAGCCTGACAATGCAATAGAAAAGAAAATCCCATTTTCTGAGGAGAAATCCAAGCCAGCTACGGACATTTGCATAAGATAATGGGGAAAATGTCTCCAGGACATGTCAAAGGTCTTTACCTCAGCCTCTCCCATCACAGGCACAGAGACCTAGGAGGAAGAAGTGGTTTTGTGGGCTGGGCCCAGGGTTCCTTTGCTGTGTGCAGCCTAGGGACTTCATCCCCTGCATCACAGCAACTCTAGCTATGGCTGAAAGGGGACAACATAGAGCTCAGGCTATGGCTTCAGAGGGTGCAAGCCCCAAGCTTTGGCATCTTCCATGTGGTGTTGAGCCTACGAGTGCACAGAAGTCAAGAATTGAGGTTTGGGAACCTCTGCCTTGATTTCAGAAGATGTATGGGAATGCCTGAATACTGAGGCAGGAGTTTGCCATATGGGTGGGGTCCTCATGGAGAACTTCTGCTAGGGCAGTGCAGAAGGAAAATGTGGGGAGGGAGCCCCCACACAGAATCCCTACTGGGGCACCACCTAGTGGAGCTGTGAGAAGAGGGCCACCGTCTTCCAGACCCCAGAAGTGTAGATCCTCTGACAGCTTGCACTGTGTGCATGGAAAAGCTGCAGACACTTAACACCAGCCCATGAAGGCAGCCAGGAGGGAGACTGTACCCTGCAGAGCCAGAGGGGTGGAACTGCCCAAGACCATGGGTATCCACCTCTTGCATCAGCGTGACCTAGATGTGAGACATGGAGTCAAAGGAGCTTTAGATTTGACTGCCCTTCTGGATTTCAGAATTGCATGGGGCTTGTAGCCTCTTTGTTTTGACCAATTTCTCCCATTTGCAATGGCTGCGTTTACCCAATCCCCGTACCCCTGTAACCCCATTGTATCTAGGAAGTAACTAACTTGATTTTGATTTTACAGGGTCATAGGTGGAAGGGACTTGCCTTGTCTCAGATGAAACTTTGGACTGTGGACTTTTGAGTTAATGCTAAAAAGAGTTGACACTTTGGGGGACTGTTGGGAAGGCATGACTGGTTTTGAAACATGCAGATATGAAATTTGGGAGGGGCTGGAGTGAAATGATATGGTTTGGCTCTGTGTCCCCATCCAAATCTCATCTTGTAGCTCCCATAATTTCTATATGTAGTGGGAGGGACCTGATGGGAGAAGACTGAATCACGGGGGCAGGTCTTTCCCATGCTGTTCTCATAATAGTGAATGGGTCTCACAAGATCTAGTGGTGTTAAAAACAGGATTTTCTCTGCACAAGCTCTTTTTTTGCCTGCTGCCACCCACATAAGATGTGTCTTGCTCCTTTTTGCCATGATTGTGAGTCTCCCCAGCCATGTGGAACTGTATGTCCAATAAACCTTTTTCTTTTGTAAGTTGTCCAGTCGTGGGTATGTCTTTATCAGCAGTGTTAAAATGGACTAATACAATCACTCTATCAAATGAGATAATATTTATTCCTTTACCACTGACAACTCTCTCTCTTGGCTCTTCTATTCAATCATGTTACTGATAGACGCTTTGCTTTTTGTTTTTGTTGTTTAACCTGATTGTTAAAGCTTATTTTATGAATTTCTGTTCTTCTTTTAATTTTACAACAATTTTACTATTTCTCCTTACATGTTTATAAGTCATATGGAGACTCCTTCTCATCTACCCTGACCCCAGAATATTAAAACTTTTCAGAGTTTCAGGATTAATTCCATTATATGGACATGATTCCTTGAGATAGGAAAAACTGATTGGATTGTGACATTAGACTTATCAGAATCTAAGATCTTACAAAATATAAAGCTTTACTAGTAATTTCATGAACTTAGGTAATCATTAGGCATGGGCAAATCAGAGAATTATTTAGATCTCTTAATCAGATTCTTTAGATCCTTGGTTCTGTCATTAGATACTCCCTTGCCCAGGCAGATAGATGAGACTTCTAGAGAGGTATGCCGACAATTTATTTACATGGAGATACCTGTCTCAATTATCAAATATCTTCATTTTTATGCAGATAGTTACATATGTGGTATATGTGACATTTTCCAGGGAGCCCCATAAATCCACAACCTTCTACTTTGTTAACCATAAGCAATTCTAAACGACCAAGTACATTCTGCTAAAAGCATTTCTGTGATAGATAATCATTCTCCTGCTAGCAAAAAAACAAATTGTTTGTCAGGAGCTGTCATTAGTATGTTTATATAAGAAAAATGGGCTTCCTTCCTTCTGTGGATCCTGGCAGGGCATCTCAGTAATCAGAAAGAATCAAAGACCCTTTCCTTCCCAATCTGCTCTGGCCTTGGTCAACATCTTAGTGCCAAATATTGCTGGTGTATTATCATTATTGGCTTACACCATTTTCTGCAGTGTTTCACTTAAGCCAACTACTACTCTGACCTTGATTTGAACCATCCAACAGAGAGTAGGAATTCCCTCCACAAAGCATGTTACTCATTAACATCTTCCTTTACAAGTCTCTTGATGTTCATTCACAGACTCAATTACCTTTTTCCTCCATCAACCTCAATTATTTGCATCATTTTCCACTGGCCTATGGGAGTATTTAATTGAATACATATTTTTTCTCAAATCAAATTTTCTGAAAAAAATTTGTTTCTATGAACTGTATTTTAGGTATATTCCAGGTTGGTACAAACACTAATTTTCAGGGGTCATTATGTCAAAGAGCCCATCCACACCCCATAGCCTACATATGTCAAAGGATTGTTCTTTATTCATCCACTTTCTATGAATTCCACACACGGGAGATAAACTTCTTTTTCATCCATATTACCAGGGTTGTCAGGGAGCAACATTAAAGGTCACAGTGTTCAGTGAACCCTTGCCATAACTTAGACTAAACACGTTTCTCCCATAATTTTACTTCTTCAAATTCTTTCTTTCTCTTTCTTTCTTTCTTTCTTTCTTTCTTTCTTTCATTCTTTCTTTCTTTCTCCTTTTCTTTCTCTCTCTCTTTCTTTCTTTCTTTTTCTTTCTCTCTCTCTTTCTTTCTTTCTTTTTCTTTCTTTCTTTTTTTTTTTTTGACAGGGTTTCACTCTTGTCACCTGCCTGGAGTGCAGTGGCACAATCTTGGCTCACTGCAAAATTCACCTCCCAGGTTCAAGCAATTCTCCTGCCTTAGCCTCCTGAGTAGCTGGGATTAAAAGCACCTGCCACCATGCCTGGCTAATTTTTGTATTTTTAGTAGAGATGTGGTTTCACCATGTTGACCAGGCTTGTCTTGAACTCCTGACCTCAGGTGATCCACACTCCTCAGCCTACCTAAGTGCTGGGATTTTACAAGTGTGAGCCACTGAGCCCGACGTTGAGCTTGTTTCTTTATGAATTCCTGCAACTCAACATTAAAGACATAATATCCCGTAGTGATTAATATATCCAATAGTTCTTCCTGACTAAAGGTACAAAGTTAATCCTAGTGTTGTTAATAAGCATGGAAGTCATTATTTATTCAGTGTTTTCAGTTCAAGCATTGTCTTAAACCAAACTGATTTCCTACTGCAACTGAGTCCTCTAAAAACAGCTTCCTCTAGTGTCCCTATTTGAAGTAGCAAGTCATTTTTATCTTAATGATGGGCCTCCTAGAACACTACTTCAATTAGATTTAATATCACATGACCAAATCCTGTAATTCTTTCAAAATGCCTGGCAAAGGGGCCAGTGCTGCTTAACTTGCCACTCATGTAGTTCATATTATGTGCTAATTAAATGTGTCTAGTTTGAAAGCATTGTCTACACCTACAAATACTGTGCTTCATGAAATTCTCTGTTAGGTATATCCTAGCACCAGATACCGTTTTATCTGGCTGTGCCATAGGCTTCCCTTAAATGTCCTCTACGTACCTCTTGAGGGAGTTATTTATAATTTTAAAGCATTAAAGCAAACATAAAATCAAATTCTCTGAGGCTTTCTAGGTTCTAGTTTTATATTATTTAAATTAATTCCATTTACATTCACACTGATATGTTCAAAGCAACAGACCAGATCAAGCTGTGACATACCAGACAGGCAGCCACTATCTGCTTTCTATCATGACCAGGGAGCTGTCTTAGCAATGTATCATTTTGATTTATGGCCATATAGGGTGCAGAAATTCTATTCTACAGCATCCTCTGCTCTGTACAATTCATTGGTAGTTTCTCTGGAAAAAAATAATCTAGAATGGTAAACAAAGCCTAGAAACTGAGTGATAACTGTAGTCAACTACACACAAGCTGAGTTGTCAGGGGGCACTTTGTCATTTGTTTTATTCAAATTATACAGGTAGAACATCCAAATCAGTAGGAGTCCAATTTTCCTTTTCTGCAGTAAGCAGGCCAAGAGATTTTCGCCAACAAAGCCCATTTGTTTGGATGACAATAGCAAAAGATAGTTAAGTATGATATCCTCACTCTGAGCTGTTTGCGTGAAAATATTGTAGTGGCTTCCCTCCACGGTAATGTAATCTACTTATAAACACCTTTCCCATCTGCTATGATTTTACCCTATTTCCAAACGCTTCCTCCCAGTATCAGGCTGTATAACTCATCATGCATAATGTTTGCCCGCACAATCAATAACAAGAACCTTACTAGCACGCCCAAACAAATGTTTGGGTTTTATTTGTTTGTTTGTTTAACTTTTATTTTAAGTTCATGGTTACATGTGCAGATTTGTTACACAGGTAAACTTGTGTCATGGGGTTTGTTGTCAAACAAATGTTATAAGTGATAGACAAAGGACCTCAGAAGTCTCTCCTCTGCTTGGTAATGGAGCTACCTTCACCTTTAGCCCTAATTGGTTACATAGGAAGGAACTTTTGATCCACCACAAATTACCTTTCAGAAAAGGCACAGTCAAATTAAATGACACAAATATCAGGTCCTGGGTATTGTATAATCTTCCTCTGGTGCAAGTAAATTTAAAACTGGGTTTGAGACCGCCATTAGAGGCCAAATAAAAGTATTAGAGGTGGGAAAGATATAAAGTTATATATTATTGCATTCTCCTTCACTCCCTCATTACTACCTCTTGATATTAGTAAGGCACAGTGGATTTTGTGATTTATTTCTCATATTAGTCTCAGGACACAATGGTTTCACTAAAGGAACCCTTAATAATTTTTGAGCAAGGGGCCTTGCTTTTCATTTTTCACTGGGTTGCAGAAGTTATGTAGCTGGTCCTTCCTGTTGACATTGGCTGTGTCATTCAGTACAACAGCATGTGTCTTTCAAATGGATTATAGCAAACAGCTGCCACAGGCATATTTTGAGTCAAAATCCTGAGGAGTCTAAATTGGTGGTCCCATTTAACTTTTCCTAAAGGGCTCTAGTTTGGGTATGCCCCAATATCATCTGACCAGTTGGATGGGATCATAAGGGCCTAATGTTATTGCCTGTGCTACCACCTACCACAATACTTTTCATGCTTATTTCTATTCAGTACCTGCAGTGAGTTAAATAGTGCTCTTCTGAAATTATTATTCATTCAGAATCTCAGAAGGTGACCTTCTTTAGAAATTTGCACATATAATTTGTTAAGATGAGCTCCTACTAGATTAAGGAGGGTCCTAATTCCAATGACTGGAGGTGTTTTTATAAGAAGAGAGGACACATGGAGAAGAAATTGAAAACAAAAGCAGAAATTGGAGTAATAAATCTATAAGTAATAAAGCTCCAAAAATGTGTAGGAGAGAGTAGAACCTAGGCAGGGGCAAGAAAAGATTTTTTTCTGTGGCTTTTCAAGGAAGCGTGACCCTATTGACTCCTTGGCTTCAGACTTCTAGCCTCCAGAACTGTGAAATAATAAATTTCAGTTGTTTTAAGCTACCCAGTTTGTGGTAATTTGTTCCAGCAGCCCTAGGAAAGTACTACAATGCTGTATTCACGTTCTGAACTCTTTCCAGTTATTTTGTGAGTATGGGTAGACAAGATTCTTAGAACAGTCTTGACAGTCTCTGAGTTTATTGCTTATTGGTGGGTCCTATGAAAGATAAATTACTTCTCACAGTTTAAGGAATGTCCTAAGTTGATCTGCACTAATTTACAGGATTTAGTTGCAGTTTAAGGAATGTCCTAAGTTGATCTGTACTAATTTCCAGGAATTAATTTGCACCTTGGGCTGTGCCTTAAATTCTAGCTGGATTTATCACCCAGCTTCTGTTTGTAATATGGGTGACTATGGTCCTTAAATCCTCTCCTAATTTTTGCTCTGAGAAGAAAATTATCATCATACCATGAAAGTAGTAGATGAACTCTATCTTTTAGTTTATTATTTACCAGATTATGGAAATGTGATAATGATTTTTTTAATCCATGATTAGACAGTAAACATGTACTTGTTTCTATTCTGCAAAGCTTAAAATTTTCCTACTTGAAATTAAAAAAAAAACTCTTAGGAGGCCCCTGAGATTGGTTTAATACTCTGTTGTAGCTGTCTCGAAATTCTTAATAATTTTTGAGTAAGTATCCATGCATTTTCATTTTATACTCAGCTCTATGAATTATGTAGTTAATCTTGATAGCATATCAGAGCCTCTTGTCTACTTTATTTTCTGTACATTCTTCATCATGTCAGGTAGAGATGAAGCATGCAAATGAACAACCTTGATACTCTACTGTAAATGTCCAGGGGCTACCTACTTATTGACCAGTTAGAACTACAAAAGGGAAGTTAATGTGGGGAGGGGAACTTCCTTCTGAACCATTTTCTTAATTACAACAGTAGTCTCTTATTGCACCCTTGGAATTCTGCATTGCTTAATGTTTACTACTGTGGAGAGCTTGAGCAATTCCAAAGGATCCCATTTGGCATGGCTAATTAAAATTTGGTGAAGAGTGAGCTCAGTCTTCATCCTCTGTGGAAACACAAAGATGACAATGTCCCATTCATACTGAATGACAATTGCAATTTTGTATTTATGTAAAGGTAGCACAAGCAGGTAATATTCTCTCCAACCACACATTTCAACCTGTAACTTCATCTTTACCTTGGTTTCCTCCCTGATGTTCTCTTCATGCACTCCAGATTTCACTTACAGCATGTATGTGACTCTTTCCTACCTTCCATAAGGCCTACTGTAAATTCTGCTCTACATCCTACCAATGATAAGAAACTTTGAATACCACCCCAGGTAACTTTGTTCAAATTATTATATATATGGCCTCAGATCCATGACTGGGGCTGGAATGAACAGACCTCAGTTCTTTATTTAATTGTTTTCAGATTCTATGGCTTTAATTAAGGCAGTAAACTCAGCCCCCTGTTCAAGTATATTCTGTTCTATGTCACTATCCTCATAATTGGATTTGAACTCTTTCAGCCACAATAAATAAAGCAAATTTTCTATGATTCTTTAAGGGATTGGTGGGGGCTACAGTACTCCTCTCCTCTGATTCAAAAGTTGATAATGGGCTTTTACTTTCTTATTAAAAATTCTATCAAGGCTTACTTTTTAAATCCTATTTATATTTTCTTCTAAAGTAAATTAATTGAAGTGAGCTGCCTTTCTATTTTCTCTTCTGATTTTTAATTTCTCCCTGTTGTGCACATGATATAAATGCTTTTTCTCCATGTAATCCCATGTATAGTAACTAAACCTGTATGTTTGTTACTGTTCTCTGAATATATATATTTGGCCCTCAAGGTTATATAAGTCTTGTAAGACAGAGAATCATTAGCTTATCCCATTCACTCTATCTCTTATTATTTGTATCAATAGCATTAACTAAGGTGTTTTCTCTCTGGAAAATATAAAGCCTGTCAACATTTACACTTGTATCATTCCTATCATGTGAAAAGGAGAATCCAATTGGCAATTTGGAGAGGAGTAGTAGCAGTTACCCTTCTCAGTATAGGACTGACAAATCTCACCTTAACAACTGCAGCCGATATGCTGTCACAGTATTTGGAAGTGTTTTCTCAAAAGTTTACAGCCATTTAATGATTAGTCATGACCATGAATAGTCCTTTGCATCAGATAATAATAGAATTGCAACATGTCCTCCGTCATTCATTTGAAGAATCCATGCCAATGTTAATTCACCAGTCTTCTGTTAGTGAATATTCTGTTCTTTAATAAAATATAGTTTTCACTCATCACCTGTCCTTGGACTCCAGTTACATAAATAGTTTGTCCAATAATCAATATTTTGAGTCATTTCTAAGGTTACATGAAATTTCTCCAAGAAACCAGGGAGGGATAAGAAGGTTTCCAGTGAATAAAATGTAATCTTGCAGCTTTTTCTCCCACTATCATCTCCTCCTATTAAAAACTAACCATTAAAGTGTTAGCTTTTACAGGTATGCTAGCAGGAGTCAGTCAATGGGATTCGCACCCAATTTCCCCTTGTCCATGTACTCCCTAGACCTGTACTGCCAGACTAGTCTGTGGCCCCCAGATTTCAATGGTAAGACTTATTTCCCTTAACCTGCCTCAAAGATTCCACTACCTCATACCAAAAATGTACAGCCAACTATCCTGAGAACAAATTCTCATATTTTTCCTTTATCTCCTTTTGAAAAGGAGCCCAGGTAGAAAAAGAAAACATTCACTATTTTGGTGTGTGGGTCTAAAAGACAATCCTGCTCTCAGTGCCAATCTGAACCCACAAAAAGCATTGAATTGTCAAATCAGACTCAGATTGAAGATTTTGCTCAGTATCATGCTTTCTGAATAATTTCAAAGATAAAATAATCATGTATGGGTTAAGTGGGGAGAGACCTGGGTCCTTTCATCTTCATTGAATGTGGTCTGGTCCAAGTTTCTAGATTTGGTTTCTAAGTAAAATGTACAGTTGTTTTACTTACTCAGGTGTATTCTCAGTTACAAACCATCTCCTTTTATACTTAGATAGCAACACAGCTAACGTGACATTTTCTTGGGAATCATCACTCTACATTTATTGATTCCTGGCTTATTTTTCATAAGCAATTTTAGACAACTCCGCATGGTCTGCTAAAAACATTTTATGAAGAATGATTCTTTGGCTACCAAAAACTATTTAGTTTATTTTCTAAGAGACTTGCATTAATATGTTTGCAGAACAATTAAACCAGAACACCTGACTTCTTTATTTCCCAGGAGTTTTCCTCCACACCTGCCCCCATCAGGGGAGAAAATTGATCAGGAGGTACCACCCCTTTCCACACCATTCTTGAATCTATTCTACAGAACTCTCTCACATGGTCTAGCAATATGTTTAAGGTAGAATGCTTTTTCTATCAATATTTCTTATGTGTTAAATTTGCATTATTATATATTGACTAGAAATTATATATTCCTTCTTAAACATTAATCATAATGAATCTAAAAACCTAATTTATTTCAACCAATAAATTTCTCTTTAATTCCTGTCCTCAACATTCTTGTCCTCAATATTCCTATTGTTACTGTTACAGTTATGAAATCATCTTAATGAAATCACAGCTAGACCAGTGCATTAATTTAAAACAATAGCATCCTTTTTCTATAGCTTAACTTCTTCAAACTTTTATTCACTGTTGTATAATGATAATTACTCTAAAATGACAATCTGATCATTAAAACTTTAATCATTTACTCTCTGCCAATTTCATACATAAATATTTGATTCACAGTTGTTATTTCTTCTTCAAGATACATCAAATAATCCACCTTTACAAAAAGCAATTTACTGTTTCATAAATGTGCTTTATTATGTCACATATTCAGTCTTTTAAACATTTTGTGCCATCCTTGGTCATCAAATAAATTTCTATCTACTAAACACGACTGACTTAGCAAAACTATAGCCTTAGTTTCATGCATGTCTCCATCAATTTTGGAATTGCTTTTATACCCAAACTGCAGTGGGAGAAAAACACACAACCAAATTGTGCTGATTGTTATCTCTTTAAAACCACAACCTTGAAAAGCAAATGTGCCTTTAGTGCGGCCAAACAAGCCCATTTTTCTTTTGTTAGCCATTGCCTTCTTCCTCTTATGTAAGATTAACTTGTGGATTCTTTCCTCATTTCACACCCCTCACATACTTTTCTTCAATCTCAATGCCAGCTGATGACCTTGTTTCCTGTGTCAATAAATAAATAAATACATAGATAAATAACAATCAAGTGGAAATGTATGCAGACTCCCACTACTACATATACTTAACACCAGTATCTAAAATTACACACTACTCATCCTGCATATTAATAGAGCAGGGTCTTTTCTCTGGTACTATGGACAAACTGAGCCAGATAATTCTATGTTTGGGATGGGGTGTTGGAAAGGTTGCCTTGTATGTTGCAGGATGTTTAGCAACATCCCTGGCCTCTCCAATTCGATGCTAGTAGTAACTCCATTCACAAGTTGTGACAACAGAAAACATGTCCAAACATTGCCAATTGGCTCCTTGCAGAGTGAAATCTCTCCTTAAAGAAAACCACTGCCAGAAATGAAATGTTTATACACCTACCTCAAGCTTACGCCTTTACTTGTTCATCAACTCTTTCTGACTACACAGGCTATAGACAGATACTTTTCAATACTTACCCCTCTTATACATAATCAAATTTTCCTCATTATTGGGTCATTTCATGATCATACAAATAAGCTATTACTTCTGTCATACTAGAAAATAAAAGCAAATAAGCAACCAGTATTCTTCATTTTCCCCATTTTCATTGTCAGATACCACCAGGGAATTTCATCCCTTTTTCACCAAAACTGTTTAAAAGGATAATTTATACTCACCGTGTCATTTGCTCCTTGCATTTTCTCTTTAATCATTTCACTTCCATACAGATTTTTGCCCCCCAGTACTCTAATTAAACCTGTCCTCCACTTTGTTAATCTTATAGTTATTTTTCTCACCTTACTTGATTTATCAGCAGCATTTGAAGTAGATTATTCTCATAATACTATCTTCATTTGACTCCCTGGTTTTATATTATTTGTATACTTCTCTCTCTCTCTCTCTCTCTCTCTCTCTCTTTTAGTGTTTTCTTCTATTCCTCAGACTCAATGTTGGAATGCTCCAGGCCTCAGTATTTTATTTCCCCCCACCATCATCTTTCTCTGCACTTCTTTCCTTGGTTATCTCATCCAATCTCATGGTTTTACATGCAGTGTAAATGCTAATGACTCCCAAATTTATATTTCTATGCCATATCTCTATCCCAAATTCCACACTCATAAATCCAATTGCATTTTTTACACTTCCACCTGAATGTTGTGATGATAATGGGTCTATTTTTCCTGAGACCCATTCCTCACTCTGCCCAGTTCAGTTCATAAGACAGAGGGGATGAACACTGTGGATTATGTAGCTCAGATTTTCTGAAAGCTGGCTTCCAGTTAGGCTCAAACAATAGGAGACACATGCAGAAAGATGAAAGGCAGGAACAAGGAGAAATCTAGATATTGTCTCAATTTCTCCCTGTCATCCCTCATAACAGTTGCATTTTTTACAGGCTCCTGCTCCTTTACATAGGCCCACTGTGGTTCCAGCTTCCCCCAGATATCCCTCCCTGCAGCTCCAGTAGTACAGCCTCCTATCCCTGTTCTCCAAGGGAAGGTGATAGTAGCCTCCCATTGTTGCTAAATTGTAGGTTGCCTCACTGTCCCCTGGTTGGCTTTAATTTTTTTTAAAGTTATTTCCACCATTGATTACCTGTATCAATTCCCTTTGTTTTAAATTCTCAGTGATTTCAATTTTCCTGGCTAGTTTCTGATTACTTCAGATACCTAATGGAAATCTCAAAGAAAGTATGACTCAAGAGAAATTGCTGATTTCCATCTCCCAGCTCCTACCAAACCTGTTTATGCTTATCCATTTCATTTGATGGCAAGTCCTTCCTCTGGTTGCTTAAACTCAAAGACTTTATAATATCTAGAATCTACTACTTCTCACCATGTCTACTGAGGTGTGAATTACTACTGTTTTCCTCTTGGATAAAGTCAATAACTAAAGAGGGGACTTTTCCTAAAAGTGTCCCCTTACAGTCAGTTACCAACACAATATCCACAGTCATCCTTTTTACATAAAAGAGCGTATCACTTCTCTTCTTAGGACCTGTAGTGACCCTCTCTTTCATTGATGGTAAAATTCTAAGGCAATGTGAGTTTTAAAATACCCTGTAAATATGTACAATTATTATGTCATTTAAATATAATATATATTTTTAAAAATTAAAAACGTATATCAAGGCCCAAATTACTTCTGTGTGCTCATCGTTAACTCCCCTTCCTCACTCATCTCCAGCCACACTGGTTTCCTTGAACCCCTTCAAACAAGCCAGATATGGGGCTGTCTTGGGCTTTTGCACTGTCTTTTCCCTCTGCCTGGGTTCCCTTCTTTCAGATATCTACATGATTAATCCCTCACCACCTTTAAATTTTTGCATAAATGCTATCTTTTCAATGATGTTTTCTACGGCCTCCCTACTTAGCATCTCAACCTGTTTCTTGGACCAGCATTAGAAAATGAATATAGAGAGATGAACACAATATATATGGCCCTGCCCTCACAGTCCTAGCAATCTACAGGGACACAAAATAATATGCAAAAAAGTATTTGAATTATCTTCAGCACCTTTCTAAAGAAAAAAAGCTACTTAAAACTCACACTTAGAAGTGCTCAATATGAGTCAATACATTATGTCACCACCTAAAGTAACAAGATGTTAGGCTGCAACTGCTGTATGTTTTGAATGAGACTCATTACACTACGAAGTCACATACTTGTTTAATATTATAATAAGACAGAACTAAATTTAAATCATAGTTATACCAAACACTAGCTACTCTGAATCTCTATATCTCAATGTTCTCACCAGCAAAATCAAGCTAATAATAATACTAACTTCTTAAAGTTATTTAAAAGATAAATGAGCTAAGATATGTAATGCTCATAGCCCATTTAGAAAGGCAAAATATAAGTTATAGTACATAGAAACCACTGACCATTGGTAATTCTGAAACACTACAGGTCAGACAGTTTGAATACCCATATACTAAAGGTTGGAAAAGTTATTTGATTAAACTCTGCCTTTTTTTTTCTGGGAAGAACACATAGATTAATCACTTTGTATAATCCCAACCTCTCCCTTCTTGGGAGTGGGGATAGGGGAAACAGTTTTCATCATCTATGATCTTAAGTTTCCTCATGCTCTTTCTCATTGTTAAGACAATACCACTTATTTTAGCTTATTGTTACAATAGTATTTCATTTTTTTCTAACAACTTGGTATTAGTCAAGATGGGATATAATAACAAATGACTCTTGAAATCTTCATGGGTGCCATGGGAAGTTTCAAGAACACAACTTGAAAGTGAATTGCATGACTTTGTTCTGTATTTCATTGACCACTACTCATTCAGTGAGCCTGAAAGTAACTGTGTATATCACTGTTAGTATACTATGCATGCCAGATGCCCAAGACTCAAACTTTTCCTTTCCTTTAGATACCACCTACTTAGTCATCAATTTTGGTTCAACCTACTCCACTAAATAGCTTTGACTTCCATTCACTCACCACTTTAGATTAGTGCTATAGACTCCTATTTTACCTCCTTCATATCAATCCCCTTAAAACTCCCAATAGCTTCCATTGTTTCAACCAAAAGCTCAAATCCCTTTAATATAAAGTGTTATATGAACTGGCACCCTATATACTTTATATCCTAATCTCTCATCTTTCATTTATTTCTTTAACTCCTGACTCATGAAACAAAAATGTATTTATCTCAGCACGTATTTACTCCCTTACTTGTTATGCTCTCCCAAATGTCCCTGTATTTTTCATTGAATAGTAATTGCCACATTTTATTTTATATGCTTGTGTTACCATTTATATATATATTTACTACAGACTCTGCTTTTAGAAGGCATACACTGGCCAGGCGCAGTGGCTCACACCTGTAATCCCAGCACTTTGGGAGGCTGAGGCGGGCAGATCATGAGGTCAGGAGATCGAGACCATCCTGGCTAACACGGTGAAACTCCATCTCTACTAAAAATGCAAAAAATAAGCCGGGCATGGTGGCGGGCGCCTGTAGTCCCAGCTACTCGGGAGACTGAAGCAGGAGAATGGTGTGAACCCGGGAGGCGGAGCTTGCAGTGAGCCGAGATCGTGCCACTGCACTCTAGCCTGGGCGACAGAGTGAGAATCTGTCTCAAAAAAAAAAAAAAAAAAAAAGAAGGCATACACTGTGATATTTGCAACATCAAACAAACAAACAAACAAACAAACAAAAAACTAAAATTGGAAGAATACCCAAAAATAACTCAAGGGAATAATTTTAATTTCAATTAATTGATTATGGCCTTTATCATTTCAAGATTTTTATATGTCTACTTTTATGAACTCTAGGCTAGTTTTTTCCACTTTTATTTCTACAATCATAGGGCCTATTTTATATTTTCTCTTGCACTTGATTATAGAAGAGATTGAAATGAGTTAGGAAACATGTACTTGAAACCAATAATGGGCACACTTTACAGGATTTCAAAATCTAAAAATATCATAACATAACTTCAGGGAAGAGTAAGAAGTATTGGTGTCATTTTTTTCCTTTTAGTAGATTAGTTGAAGAGGTAAATTGAACATGGACTATGTGTCAGACTTTTTTTTCCAAATTATATTCTTAAATATATAGTAAAACATATGCTAGAGGCAGTTTTTTAATAACAAACAATATTTGAATTGAGATCCTGAAGAAAAATAAATTAACTGTGCAAAAATGTATTACTAAATATCTGCATTTTCTAGAGATGTATCCTTAAGTATGTAGGTATAAAATTACACTCTGAGATATATTTTTAAAATAATTTGGCAAGAAGAGAACAGGGATACCTTAAGCAGAAACAACAAAATTATGATAATTGTTGAATATGTGTGATGGTTGTATGTTAATGTGTTGATTATTTTGTGTGGGTATGAAAACATGATAATAAAATCAAATTACAAAAAAATAAAAAATACCTCTTGCTTTTTTAGCAGCTTATTACATTGTTTATAAAAGTGTCTATAGCGCTATGATTGGTCAGAGCTGGAGACTAAAACATTTAATAAAACGAGTCTCTCTAGAAGCTCATGGGAGTTCATTTATGGCAGCAAAGACCTATATTAAATGGACTGAATATTTAAGGAGTAATTATGTTGAGTAATGTGTTTATTTATAGTTTTAATTATACATTATCTTTTTTGGTTATCTTTAAAATATATTAAGCTTATGCAAATAGGATATGCATCATAACCCAGGATCTATTATCTGAATTGCTTATATACTTATAATAACATAACTTTAAAAGAAAGAATCAAACCATATTGCTAGCTTACAGGTTGGATCTTTCTAGAAAATAGTTATTTACCTGAATGTTTATTTTTGTTTTGCATCTTCATCAGTTAAAACCAACAGTTACAATACAAATGAAAGTTAAAAAATAATAATATTATTAATGTGAAATTTCAATGTGCTTAGCAATAAATAATGGGAATAAGAATTATCCAGGATGTACTAAACGCTACAAGAATTATATGAGTCTAATGAACATGATGCTTTTGAACTTAAGTAAATTCTATGTGCTTAACTATTTTTATTGTTTATAGATTTAGGACTTCTGAATGCATTCTTTTTTGCTGTTATGGGATATTATGAATTCACCTTAGTAGACTTTTGCTTACAGGACATAAAATTAATTTATTCTATGCATTTTTTCTTCTTTTCCTAAAAATGTGTAAGTTCTGTGATTTCTTGGACTAAAAGATATCTATTTACATAGTGAAAGGCCAGGCCTTGTAAAGATCGTGACAGTATTCAATCCTATTCTTGTTTTTTGTTTCAATGTGTTGCTAGTTATCTTATCTCAGTGTATTGTATTTATATAACTGCATATTTGATTAAGATACCTAACCTATGAGACATATTAACATAATGAACACATGTAAGCACACAACCCAATTTAAGCATAAGAACAGTATCAATAATTTTGCAGTTCTCTTTCACTCTTTTTCAGCCACACAGAGACAACTATACTCTTAATTTTGTGTTTAGAGTCCTCTATTTTCTTAATAGACAGATTGCACATGGTTAAAGGTCTATCTTTACATCAAGAGAGCCTGTGTTTGGATCTTGTTCACCCCACTTATGTCTCTTTTGAAGTTATGCTTAAGCTTTATCCCTTGTTCCTTTATGGAAATTTGAGTATTTTAGGAAAAGTAAAAAAAAAAAAAAAAAAGAAAAAGAAAAAAAAAAGAAACTTTAAAGTAGAATGATAAAATCTAGTGTTTTTAGATACAGAAGTGAGAAGCTGAATACGGGTAAAGCATGATGGACTATGGGAAGAACGGAATTTCTTGTGTGTGACTGCTCATTCAATAAGCTATATTTTTTAAAGACCTTAACAGGTTATAGCTATTGGTTATCTACAAGTGGAATTCTCAAACACGGAAATGAAAGCCTGACAAATAAGATGCGAACGCCATTTTCACTTAAAAAATAGAACAAGCGAAAGAGAGAAATAAAAGCACTAGCCCAGTAAGAACATCCTCTATTTGCCTTACTCATAAGCCATTTCAGGTCCATATCTGCAAAACTAGGAAGAAACTGCTAAGTGCTAAAACATTTTAACCAATCACTTTAAGAAAGGCAGAGGAAGCAAATCACTCTAGTAGATAAAACAGGAGAGACTGAAGTTGCTATAGTTGTAATCTTTTTAAAAATAATCTATTTGTTTTGAAGAAAACCCCAATAGGAAGGTGTTTTCATTTTTAAAGATATCTCTCTTCAGATACTATTTAGTACTCAGTGTGCTAATAATGTCAAAAATTGTTAAATGCGTATATATCTGTATTTCAAATAGGATAGTTTATCAAGTCAGGTTTTCCAAGAAGCTGATACTATGCAATTATAAGTCACTCAAAAGGTTATGAGAGGAACGTTAGTTAAAGATTAAGAAGAAAAAGCAGATCTAAGTGCAGGGAGTCTTCAGTGATGCAAGCCTGGCTTCTGTCAAAGGAGGGGGAGAAGGAAGAAGGATGAGAATGAAAGAGTCACAGCCTGAAACACAGTTTAGGAAATTTTGGCCCGGACAATAGGAGTCTCCAGTCCAAAGTCTTCTGTTGGAAGGTTATCACAAATCTTAAAAATGGCCTTCATCAATACTCCGAGCATGCTCAGTCATTGGCCAGGAACAGCCAGAGAAAATATGGCCTGAGTGCAAAGATAGTCATACAACCAGAAAAACAGTAGCTGGGGCTGCCTGTCATCCATGCTCACTGAAGCAAGAGTTGTGAGTGGTGACCACATCTATCAAATATTTCTATGAAAAAAACAAAACAAAACCCAATCAAGTGAAACTCCAAAATGATAACCTTTAATGCTTACTAGATGACACAAGTGTTAGGTTGGGTATTTTATTAAATATTTAATCATTATATATGCACATATTTATGGGCATGTGAGCTTAATTTCTGTTTTTAAATTCAGAATGCTTCAATAATAACATTGCATTTTATATAATCCTGATTTTCTTTTTTAAAATCAGCTCAAAAGGAGAAGTTAAATATTCAGCTTTAATTTCACCAGTAGATTTTTAATGTTTTGTAATCATAATGTTTAATTTGTGCTGTTCTTAGAACTTTAATTATGAAGCTAAATTGTACTAATACCCATTAGGTACTTCTTAATTGAAGGCACATCATATGTCTGATGTGGCAGTACTAATTGGTGTAATTAAATTCTAATATGCTTCAGTAGCCTGATTTTTTTAAGTGAATAAAAAGCTGATAGAAATAAGTCAGCTCTTGAAGCTGCATAGTTGTATAACACATACACGTGTTTGCATTTGTAACATGCACATTTATTCAGAACAAACAACTCATTAATTTATTCCAAAACCATTTCACCTGATAACTTAAAATACAGAGTAAAACAAATTGGTCAGGTAAATATACATGTAACTTAAAAAGAAACAGTCATGTACTTTAGGCATAAGGACAATGCTTTTCTCTTTTACAAATTCTAAGTTAGGTCAAATTCTCTGAAAGTCACTACCTTTCTTTACTGTGATGTGTTTTCGGTGAAGTTACGGCCTATTTGCAAATCACATCACTGATTTGTCCAAGCAGAGGTAAATGAGAGGTAAGCTCCTGTCCTGCTAAAAGTCTCCTAAAAACAGCAAGAAAATATTTTTACATGTTCAAAAATGCTCATTTATTTATATTCCTAAATTTTCTTTTACTCAGTATAATATAGATAATTTAAAAATAAGTAGAATATTTTTATTATATATGTTTTATTTTTATACTTCTAGTTAAATTAATAGTGGAACATTATATATCTATTAAATGTTTTAAATTACATGGAATTAACATATCAAAGTTAATTATGTTATTATAATTTTTAAATTTCAGAAACCTTCTTTAAAATTCTTACTGTTTTATCTTAAAAAATTCATATAGAAATTGTGGTCAGATGTAAACTCTGACTCTGAGCACAAATCCCAATGCTATTGCCAATTTAATTCCAATTTTTGTGTTCACACATGAAATTTAGTTTTTCTTTTACTGAGTTTTAAAAATCTGTAAGATTTACCTATCTGAATATACACTCAGGTCTAGCTTCATGTTCCTGTGACCTGTGTGGTCACACAAGGACCCATGTACATAATGACCTCATACTTGGCCTAATGCTCTGCTGTTGCCATCTTGAAACGCTTAACACTTTGAACGAGGTACAACATCCACTTCATTTTGCACTGGGCCCTGCAAATCACGTAGACAGTCATATATGAGTCCAGTATTTTCCTACCACCAGACATTTTAATGTACTGAAGAGATTAAAAAAAAACTAATAATTAGAAGTTTTCAAAGAAATATTTTTAAGAGTTGTTGTTTGTTTGTTTGTTATTTAATCCTAGATGTCTCAAGCTTGCCTTCCATTAGATAATGCAGTAAGGAACCCCCAGTTTACAACACAGGGCAGGCAGGAAGACAACCAACCCAATGGGATCTCTGTCCTGTGCAGTCACCACCAGCTGAGCCTTCTTTTTCTCCACTAAGGTGGTGACAGCGTTAACCCCCATTAAAAGGACAGGTGATCTCTTAGTGGGGATGTCTCCTTTGCTTTCTTCTCAGCCCAGGCCAGCAGTCTCTGCTGCTTCTCTTGCTTTGTCTCTGGTCTGTACTTGCCAGCCAGCTTACCCCATTGAGCAGCTGTTTGGTGGTCCAAGGCCCTGGTGAACTGATTAATCACAGAAGGCACTTCTAGCTGCTTATAGAGGATGGCTCTCTGCTGCTGCAACCTAGTATAATGGGGCCATTTGACAAAGCAAGTGAGGTCCCTTTTGGGCTGGATGTTCTGTCCAATGCCAAAATGTCCTGTCCAGTGCCAAATTTCTCAAATGGAAGATTCACCACTTTCATGGTCTCCTGCTTTTTCAAGACAGCAAGGGTGGGCACCACCTTCTTCCCTTCAGCCTTCTTTCCTTTTCGCACCTTGGGTAGCTGGAGAAGAGAATAATAAGATCTTGAGAGAAAAATAAGTTGAAGCCAGAGGTAAAACTGAATATTGGTAATATCTTTTTGTTTTAGGGTTGCTTTCCATTTTGGAAAGTAATTCAGAGTGTTATTTTTTAAAAATCATATATCAGAGTTCTCTAATAAATTTCAAACTTAAAAGAACATTTAATTCATAAGAGAAGAGAAATGTTTCATGAACATATTTTAAAGATAGGGAAACTAGAATACAATTTGGAGTAAAACTAATATTTTAAGTAACCTGGAGATAGGACTCATATCTTTTAATAGAACATGCATTCTAACAAGCCAGTGATTTTTCAAAGTTTTCTAAAACACTTTTCTCAAACCATATTTAACCTAGAAATAGAAACAAATAAAAGACACAAAATTAGAGTTAATTTTATTGTAACTGGGTTGGCTCCAGAGATTATAGTTAGGAAGTGATTACATTAAGCTCTACATATGCAGCATTCTAGCAAATTTCAATGCAGTAGACAAAATCTATAAATAATGTGAAACACATATTAACATGTTAAGCATAATATGCATTCATTGTCTTCAACAGAATAGTTCTCTATTAATTTTTTAAATGTAATACAATTTTACTTTAAAAACACTGAAAAATCAACATATTTCATTAAGAAAAAATTATAAATGTTGCAAAATGATGATGAAAATACCTATAGTAATAATTCCCAACTATAGCAATTTTGTTTTATCTAATACTGGTCGGCTTTCCATGTGTCCAAGCATTACAGGACTTTTCATTAAGCCTAATCCTCACAAGAACATTGCTTTGAGTGATATTCCAGAGTGGTAGTCCTTTAAGGCATTAGAACGATTTGTGAAATCACTAAAAATACTAGGGGAAATATTCAAAAAATGACAATAGTGCCATTATTCCTCCTCCTCAAAGAGACTATCAGAACTAAAACTCTTTGCTTCATGTTCCTGTTTACTTCTGTCACTTTCAAGTCACAGAGGTATTATCAGACTTTCATCATTATATGACTCTGCTTTTCCAACAGAATCAATTACCTATCCCTTATCTCACATCTTGATAGTGATAGATATTGAATGCTTATGTTCTGATTAGCAAACTCTTTTTGCATTTTTAATAACAACTTGAACTCCTGATATGTCTGGAAAATATAACCCCTTCAACAGTCCTTTCAATGGGTTGCTACTATTTTGCTCACCCCATCTTCACCTGCCTAATGATGAGGAGGCGGGGTATATACAATTTCAGTTAATTTGTAGTTATCAGTCTATTATAGTTCTTTCCTTCTGAAAACCAACAAGTAAATAAACCAGCAAGCATCACCAATAAACTTTGACAGTTTATGGTTCATAACGTACATCTACACCAAACTTTCCATTCAAATGCTTTTTCAAACCTTTGTTTGGTTTCTTTCTCTATTAAGACAACTTTTGCTTTTGGCTTTCAAAGACATTCTCTCCATTATAAACTCTGTCGTTATTCTCTATTGTGCTTACCTCAAACTGGTAACTCTTTCAAATCTTACCTGTCAGTTTCTTGACCACCATGCATATTAATAACATTTCTTCTCTATTTTAGACAGCAAATGTTTCTCAATATTTAAAAAAAAAAAATCCTACTCTTTGGTCCTCTCTACCTCCCATTTCATCCAATATCACTTGCTCAAGACCTGAACTCATATAGGTTTTTAACCTGTTGAAGACTGTCACTCTATGGACTCTGCTCTCTTCTCTCTCCTCCATAGCCTTCTCATTGCCTATCTTCCCTACTTGTCCAGGAAATGATGACATGTTTCATCACTATAATTAATCCATTTCAAATGGCCTTTATGCCAAATTATTTTATTATATGCTCTTTCTGTGCCATGCCTTGTTTTCCAAATTTACCACAGTACAAATTTTACAATTAGTTTTCCATTACTGAATTAGTACCAATCTCTGTCTTAAAAAATAAATACAGTAAAAAATGATAATGAATTTATTTCTTCTTATAATACTATCACTGGTGCATGATTAGAATAAATTAATCTTAAGATGATATGAGCATTTCTCCAAATGGTCTTCAAATTCATTGATTTTTTTGTGATTTCAATTTCCATATTTATTGTTCCTGTTGCAATTTTTTCAGATTTTATAAGTATATGTATTAACTCAGAACACATACCTCTTATCACACATATTTTTTCATGTAATTTATCTAAATCTCATAGAAAAGGGTCCATTTGCATTTTCTCTTATTAGACTCCTGATTTCAAATAATATATTACTTATGAGTATTTTTCTGTGCTGTAGTTATTCATTCTTATAGATATGTAACGTAATTCCTTTTTCAAAGGTAAAAATTGAGCTATCTCTTGTTGAGGATTTGTTGATCTCTGTCTAAAGTTTCAAACATAAAGAACTTTAAAAGCAAAATGTAAATTCCTTTCAAGTTTTAGTAAAATTACTTCAAACTTAGTAGCTTAAACAATACAGATTTATTATGTTACAGTTCTGTAAGACAGAAATCTGACTTGATCACACCATGGTAAAACCAAGATACTGCCAGGGTTGGTTTTTCTTGAGGGGGGGTCTGTGGGAAGAGTTCGTTTCCTTTGGTTTTCCACAGCCCAGAGGCTGCTTGCATTCCTTTAATCACTGTCCCTTCCTCCATTTTTAAAATGGAGTCAGGGTGACTATGGTTAGCAATATTGTATTGTATATTTCAAAATAGCTAGAAGAGAGGATTTTTGAATTCTCTCACCGTAAAGATATCAAAGATGTATGAAGTGAAGAATATGTTGAATATCCTGATTCAATATTTAAACTATACATACACGTGTTGAAACATCACACTGTATCCCATAAATATGTACAATAATTATGTGTCATAAAACAAGATTTAAATTGTTTTAAAGGGCCAGCAATGGCAGTTTGTGAGTTTCCATCTCATCACTCTACTTCTTCTGCCTCCTTCCACTTGTAAATGTCCTTCTGATTATTTTGGTCCCATCAGGATAATCCAGAATAACTTTCCTATCTTAATATCAACTGATGAACAACCTTAGTTTAGTCTACAATTTCAATTTTCCTTTGCCATGCAACTAACATATTCACAAATTCTGGGGACTAGAATGTGGACACCCATTGTATTAGTTTGTCCTCACACTGCTAATAAAGACACAGCTGAGACTGGGTAATTTATAAAAGAAAGACGTTTAACTGACTTATAGTTCCACGTGGCTGGGGAACCATCAAAATCATGGCGGAAAGTGAATGAGAAGCAATGTCGCATCCCACGTGGTGGCAGGCAAGAGAGCTTGTGCAGGGGAACTCCCGTTTATAAACCCAGCAGATCTCGTGAAACCGTCCCCATGATTAAATTCTCTCTACCTGACCCCATTCTTCACATGGAATTATTACAATTCAAGGTGAGATTTGGGTGGGGATACAGCCAAATCACATCATTTGTGGAGAGCTGTGATTCTGCCTACCACAAGTAAGATGTACAAAGCATGGAAGGAGCTACAGCCAGAAACAATTATACCATTGGGAATTTCTAGCAGAATAAATAGCAGTTATTAATTGATAAGTTAATAGATTAAGTAAACCCAAATAATTGCCTTATTAGCAGCGAGGCTTTTGATGGTCTATGTATCACAGATATTTAAACACAAATACATTTTTCTCATTTATTCCAATAACAAAAGTGTTTTTTGGTTTGTTTTGTTTTGTTTTTGAAAGTTTGGTATGAGAGAGAAAGAGATGAGCTGATTTGACTACTCCAGGCTAGAGGATATGTAGCTGAGAGTCTATGGCTGAGTGGAGGAAAAAAAAAAAAAATCACAAGCCCTGTCCAGGAGAACAGAGAGAGAAAGCTGTTTCTGTTGAGATTTGATGGCCCCCATCACACCAAATTTGGGCTTCTAGCTAGCCTCAGTTCTTCAGATAACTGACCTTCCTTCTTTCCTCCCTCTTGTAATAGTCTTTGTGTATTAGAAGTACCTTGAAATACTGGGTCAGAAAATGTGGCACAAAAGAGAAAAGCTTGCTCACTCCACATCTTGACCTGATCATTTCCTGAACATGATTGAGGTAGATGACTCTTTGCTCCTCTTTGGCTGACCTGCAGGAATAACACTGGGAATAAGCAAATCTCCTTTGGACTCCAGAGGGTGGTGGTCAGGAAGTGGGCCATTGAGAACCTAGGCGGAAATGCAGGCCAGATTATTGGAGTAGTTTGCTTTATAATGTTAAAATATTTATACACATGTTATGTGGGCCTCTATTTCCACTCTTATCTTAGAGCCCACACGTATTATGGAGGGTCTAGCAGTGTTTCTGGAGTTTTTGGTACTATACCTTTTCCAAGATAAAGTAAAAAACATTTATAGATAATTTAATTGTTCCCTATGTAGATTCCAGTGCCAAATTCCTTTCTTAGACACTGTTTCTAGTATAACATGTTAATATGTGACCCCTGCTTCACTTACGGATTTTTAGAGATCTATCCCAGGTTACTTAATTCAACTCCAAGACATACTTTTCTTTTAAATGCAGTGAATAAAGGGTCAGTTACTTAGTCACTCCGGTTTTATTTAATCCTACTGTCATCTGACAATATGGTACTGATACTATTTCCTATTTCTAGATGGTTGCTAGAAATATACTGTAATATTTATTCTTGATATATATTTGTTACTTTAATGGGAATACATAGGCTATAAATAGTCCCCTTGCCTCTCACAAGTTAGACAGTCCTGCCCAGAATGCCCTGCTGAAGAGTTGTAGCAGATCACCCTGTTCCTCCTTAACCTCTCTGTTCCTCATATGCTCACCTGTAAAATAGTGATCATAGTAACACCCATCTTGTGATGATGTAGAGAGGTTTAAAGAAGCGAATTAGGGGAGGCCAGACATGGTGGCTTATGCCTGTAATTCCAGCACTTTGGGAGTCCAATCACTTGAAGTCAGGAGTTCGAGACCAGCCTGACCAACATGGTGAAACCCACTTCTACTAAAACAAACAAATAAACAAACAAAAAACAAACAAACAAACAAAAAACACAAAAATTAACTGGGCATTGTGGCAGTTGCTTCTAATCCCAGCTACTTTGTTGGCTGAGGCAGGAGAATCCGTTGGACCCAGGAGGCGGAGGTTGCAGTGAGCCGAGATCACACCACTGCACTCCAGTTTGGGTAACAGAGCAAGGTTTTGTCTCAGAAAAAAAAAAAAGAAGAAACCAATTAGGGTGGAAACACTTAGAACAGGGTGTTCATAAGTTGTCACCCTCTTGAAGCAATTGTTGGACACTATTTTAAAAATGTTTTACTTCTGAGTGAAATGTTGCATTTTATTTTACTAGAAGATTCTTATGTAGTTTAAGTACATTTTACGATATTGTCAAAGAGCATGAGCAAAATATTTAGGAAAGATGAGACCATATTTCTTTTATTTATGACATTGCCACAAAAAAATCAGGTAGATGAATTTGTATTAAGTTTTTGTACCAATTTCATATCTAAAATTTCAAAGAATTTTATTGCAACAAACTCTTTCTTACCATTAACTCAAAAAAATTCTGTTTTAAATTGACTACATTCCATAAGTCTCTATACTACTAATTTGGCCAGAAGTTATTTTCAATCCTAATTGGGAACAACAAAGATCCACATGATATCCTTTCAATTTATGATGTTGAAGAAAGTTGAATTGTAATAATTTGAGTGTGCAGTCAAAGCAATTTTCAATACTATGTATCACTGTAGAAACAAGGGAGAATGTCTTGGTTAACTATTTAAGTGGCTTGAGCATGGCAATTAAAATTTCATCTAAGCTCATTTTGATGAATCTTGTAAGGTGACATTTATTTCTTATGCTCTGAACATCGTAAGTTCTGTTGATTTTTATGGGAAGTTTTCAAGGTCATTTTCAGAGATCTATGACAAAATGACATTATTTGAGAAAAAAAAAAAGAAGAAATAGCTCGAAGTTTAAAGCATTATGGTATTCCCTAAGCCCAAAATTTTCTCCCTTTACAAAAACAAATGAAATGCAAAATAGACAAACAAACAAACCATCAAAAATACCTTGAATCACTGTTGGTGGGAATGAAAATTAGTTCGACCATTGTGGAAGACAGTGTGGAGATTCCTCACAGATCTAGAATCAGAAATCCCATGACCCAGTAGTCACATTACTTGGTATATACCCAAAGGAATATAAATCATTCTATTATGAAGACACATGCACACATATGTTTATTGCAGCAGTATTTATTATAGCAAAGACATGGAACCAACCCAAATGCCCATCAGTGATAGACTAGATAAAGAAAATGTGGTACATATACACCATGGAATACTATGCAGCCATCTAAAGAACTAGATCATATCCTTTGTAGGAACATGGAAACCACCATCCTCATCAAACTAACACAGGAACAGAAAACCAAACACCGCATGTTCTCACTCATAAGTAAGAGTTGATCAACGAGAATACATTGACACAGGGAAGGGAACAACACACAGTGGGGCCTGTTGGGGCATGGGGGGAAAGGGGAGGGAGAGCATTAGGACTGATACCTAATGCATGCAGCTTAAAACCTAGATGACGGTTTGATAGGGGCAGCAAACCACCATGGCACATGTATACCTATGTAACAAACCTGCAAATTCTGCATATGTATCCCAGAAATTAAAGTAAAATAAAATAAAAGAATAAAAACAACAACAAAATGTACCTTGAATCTCCAAAATAAGTTAAGACAAATAGTTAAAATTGAGCATGCTTTTATTAGAAGAAGAAAATGTCATTGAAAATATAACAGATAATTTATAGATGGGAACATACATAAAAACGTACAAGTACTTAGATCTGCTAGATAAAGTAAGTTCCAAATGATAAGGTTACAAAAATAATGTTTTTTTGTAGAATATGTGTTTTCAATGAGAAAGTACTGCAAAAGTCAGTCATACAGATTGGTAACTTTTATGTTTATTTTTCAAAAGCAGCTCAAAGTAGTTCTTTAGATTCTGTAACACCACGGTGTCCTAATTTTGCTCCTAAAATCTTGTCGCAAAATTTTAAATTCACTTGCAAATTGATCTTCATTTAATCTTCCTCTAGGTGTGTAAGCTAAATCAGAGATCTGCATGAACTGCTTATTACTCTTTCATGCTATTCATTCTCCCGAGGTAATTTTGATCACTGCAATCTTTTCCATCATCATTTCTACTTGAAGACTAACTAATATAGGTAGAACAAATTTCAACTTCTAGACCTATATGCTTTCCAGATATCTCAAATAAAAGATAAAATTTGGGGAGATATACCATGTTCATGATTTTGAAATAGTCAAGACTGTGTGATATTGTCCTCAAGAAAGACTAAATAGATCAACAGAACAGAATAGAAAATACAAAAACAGATTTACACATATAGTTAATATCTTTTTTTAAATAGCAAGTCAATTCATTAGGGAAAGTATCAGCTTTGAAGAAATGGAAGAGTTTTCAAAGCAAGAAATGTAAAACAGTTGGGTATTTATAAGCAATAGAAAAACAAATTTGATTCATAGCTTGCAAAATATATAAACATTAATAAAAAGACAATCTGAAAGTATTGAAATCTTAGATATAAACATAAGATAAATCTTTGTGACCTTAGTTGAAACAAATATGTGCTGTATATGACATTAAACATTTAATTTGTAAAATAAAATATTAACTTGAACTTTTTTGAAAGTGAAAATTTTTACTCTTTTTAAAAAATTATTATACTTTAAGTTCTGGGAAACATGTGCAGAACGTGTAGGTTTGTTACATAGGTATACACATGCCATGGTGGTTTGCTGCACCCTTCAACCCATCATCTATTTTAGGTATTTCTCCTAATGCTATCCCTCCCCATGCCCCCTACCCCCTGACAGGCCCCAGTGTGTGATGTTCCCTTCCCTGTGTCCATGTGTTCTCATTGTTGCTCAGCTCCCAATTATGAGTGAGAACATGCGGTGTTTGGTTTTCTGTTCCTGTGTTAGTTTGCTGAGAATGATCATTTCCAGCTTTATCCGTGTCCCTGCAAAGGACATGAACTCATCCTTTTTTATGGCTGCATAGTGTTCCATAGTGTATATGTGCCACATTTTCTTTATCCAGTCTATGATTGACGGGCATTTGTGTTGGTTCCAAGTCTTTGCTATTGTGAACAGTGTTGCAATAAACCTACGTGTGCATGTGTCTTTATACTAGAATGATTCATAATCCTTTTTCTATTTAGTAATGGGATTGCTGGGTCAAACGGTATTTCTAGTTCTAGATCCTTGAAGAATCACCACACTGTCTTCCACAATGGTTGAACTAATTTACACTTTCACCAACTGTGTAAAAGTGTTCCTATTTCTCCACATCCTCTCCAGCATCTGTTGTTTTCTGACTTTTTAATGATCACCATTCTAACAAGAGTGAGATGGTATCTCATTGTGGTTTTGATTTGCATTTCCCTAATGATGAATGATGATGAGCTTTTTTTTCACATTTTTTGGCTGCATAAATGTCTTCTTTTGAGAAGTGTCTGTTCATATCCTTTGACCACTTTTCGATGGGGTTGTTTGTATTTTTTCTTGCAAATTTGTTTAAGTTCTTTGTAGATTTTGGATATTAGCCCTTTGTCAGATGGATAGATTGCAAAAATTTTCTCCCATTCTGTAGGTTGCCTGTTCACTCTGATGATAGTTTATTTTGCTGTGCAGAAGCTCTTTAGCTTAGTTAGATCCCATTCATCAATTTTGGCTTTTGTTGCTAATGCATTTGGTGTTGTAGTCATGAAGTTTTTGTCCATGTCTATGTCCTGAATGGTATTGCCTAGGTGTTCTGCTAAGGTTTTTATAGTTTTAGGTCTTATGTTTAAGTCTTAAATCCATCTTGAGTTAATTTTTGTATAAGATGTAAGGAAGGGATCCAGTTTCAGTTTTCCACTACCCAGTTTTCCCAATACCATTTATTAAATAGGGAATCCTTTCCCCATTGCTTGTTTTTGTCAGGTTTGTCAAAGATCAGATGGCTGTAGATGTGCGGCATTATTTCTTAGGCCTTTGTTCTGTTCTGTTGGTCTACATAACTGTTTTGGTACCAGTACCATGCTGTTTTGGTTACTGTAGCCTTGCAGTATATTTTAAAGTCAGGTCGCATGATACCTCCAGCTTTGTTCTTTTTGCTTAGGATTGTCTTGGCTATACAACCTCTTTTTTGGTTTCGTATGAAATTTAAAGTAGGTTTTTCTAATTCTGTGAAGAAAGTCAATGGTAGCTTGATGGGGATAGCATTGAATTTATAAATTACTTCAGCAGTATGGACATTTTCATATTGATTCTTCCTATCCATGAGCATGGAATAGTTTGCCATTTGTTTGTGTCCTCTCCTATTTCCTTGAACAGTGGTTTGTAGTTCTCCTTGAGGAGATCCTTCACATCCCTTATAAGTTGTTTTCCTAGGTATTTTATTCTCTTTGTAGCAATTGTGAATGGGAGTTCACTCATGATTTGGCTCTCTGTTTGTCTGTTATTGTTGTATAGGAATGCTTGTTATTTTTGCATATTGATTTTGAATCCTGAGATTTTGCTGAAGTTACTTATCAGCTTAAGGAGATTTTGGGCTGAGACGATGGGGTTTTCTAAATATACAATCTTGACATCTGCAAACAGAGACAATTTCACTTCCTCTCTTCCTGTTTGAATACCCTTTATTGCTTTCTCTTGCCTGATTGCCTTGGCTAGAACTTTCAATACTATGCTTAATAGGAATGGAAAAGGGCATTTAAAAATAATTTTTAAAAAAGCTATGAACTGAGAAAACATTTGAATAGCATATATCTTATTGGCCAAGAAAGGTTTATCTCATCAGGACTAATGTTTGTCTTTAGAACTGGCACTTGGCTGGCTTTTGGAAGATAACCTGTGGGCCCTTAATATATTCTGCCTGATGACAGTGTTTCTATACATCTTTGGCTTTAGAGTACAGTGCACAAGTGGTTTTCAGTGTCTGAGGCTTTGGACCATGCTGTGTTCATATGAACAGATAAGCTTATCCTAACAATATAATTTAGAGTCAATGGCTATATTTGCTCTGACAGATGCTGTAGTCTGAGTAGCTGAAATCACTCATATAGGCACCACCTTACATGACTGATGCCCAGTGAAAGCCCTGGAGACCAAAACTTAAATGAGCTTCTCTGATTGACAACACTTCAATATGCTGTCAAATATTGTTGCTGGGAGAATTACGTGTGTTCTCATGGGATTCCACTGGGAGAGGACACCTGAAAGCTTGTACCTGATATCTTCTACATTTCTCCCTATGGGCCTTTTTTCTTTGTTGATTTTAATCTGTATCTTTTCATTGTAGTAAACTGTAACTATGAATGTAACATGTTTTCTAAGACCTGTGAATCATTATAGTTAATCTTTGAGCCTAAGGGTGGTCATAAGGAGCCCCAACACACTAATAAATTACTTTCATAAAGAATATATAAAAGCTGTCAAAAATCAAAAATAAAACAAATCACCCAATTTTTTAAGAGGCAAAAGATTGAAAAAGGCGTCATGATAGAAGACATGGATGACAAATAAGTATATCAAAAAATTTTAACATCTGTAGTCATTAAAGAATTGAAAACCACAAAGAAATACTACTGATAGTTATTACAATGTCCAAAGTGAAAAAAAATATTGACCCTACCAGGTATAGGCAACAAAATGGAGGAACTGAAACTTTAATATACTTTTGATTGACAACCACTTTGTAAAATAGATAGACAGCTTCTTAAAAAAGTAAACCTACGCTTACCACTTAATCTAGTCATTTATCTTCTAGATATTTCCCCCTTGAAAAATGAAAAAGAAATTGTTGTATATAAATGTTCATAGGCATTTTCTCTTTAATAGCTAAAACGTGGTCATGACCCACATATTCATTAACAAGTAATTGGTGATATATACATACAGCAAAATTCTGCTCAGCAATAAAAAGGTTCAACTACTGACACATGCAACAACATGAATGAATTTCAAAAGAATTTTGCTGTAAAGCAAAAATGCCAGCGAAAAAATTGTGCACCTTATATAATTCCATTTATATAAAACTTCTGAATGCACCAATATACAATATACAGTAATATACAATACTGAAAGATGGTCAGCAGTTGTCTAGCTAAGATGCTTATTAGGAGAGACAATAATTGCAAAAGGGGATTATTAAAAGTAGTCATGAGGAAACATTTTGTGGATTTATATGTTCACTGTCTTGACAATAATGATGATCTCATGGATGTATAAATATGTCAGAGCATATCTAATAATTTATCTTACATATTTTTGGCTTTTAATATGTTAATTATAGCTCAATAAATTTCTTAAAAACTCATTGGACTCTATCTGTAATGTGTGTATGTTTAGTTTTAAGTAAAGTACAGCTAAATTTTTCTCCACCATTACAATTTTCAAACATACTTTCACTTACAGAATAGCATACTGAAAATTAACGCGCTTTTATAATTATAAATAAAATAGTAATATACATTTCTGCTGAAATAAATGCAAACCAATTACAAGGAATTTATTAGTTTTTATTTTAGTTACTTCATATATATTAGCATCTAAGCCTCAAAGATTCACTATGTAATTGTGTAAATTAGTAGTAGGGTAACCTGAATCTGGCTTAATAATCAATTAATCAGTATTTATCTTTAAACATTTTTTCCTTTATGAATTGTGTCACACTTTTAAAGAGCCCTTCCTACATTACAAGCATATATAAAATATATTCTTATACTATTTTAGAATAATTTCAGAAGTTATTGTTTTCTAGTTTTTAGTGTTTTCATTGATACCAAATTTATTTTTATGTACATAAATGTATGATTTTAAGTTAGATTATTTCAAACTGGTATCCCTGCAATTATCTGAACAAAATTTTTAAGTAGTCACATTGACTTTTTTTTTCAAAAGTTAGTTTTAAACTATTTGATAACATATGGATCTACTTCACTAAAGTTGTATTTTTGTGTGTAATTCTTTAATCCATCTGGAGATATTTTGATTGTTTTTCAATCAGATAGCCAGTTAAACCAGAAAGAAAAATCTTACCAAAAAGTTTCCACTTAGAAAATTTAATAGCCAAAAAAACTAATATATGCAAGAATGAACAAAAACATATTGATAAAAGTTATACATCACATTTTTATTGAAATATTTCATAATGAAATGTTTCACATGGTTAAAGAACTACAAATTCATCCAATGTAAATAAAAACTTCATGGGAAATGTATAATATATGAGGGATTATTTGATATCTGAAAAAATTAGATAGAAAATAAATGCTTAAAAACTTCTAGAAGGTAATCCAGTAGAATATTTATCAGCTTAGGCTAACAAATGATATAAACATGATTAAAGAAGAGCTAAACTTAAATAAAAATATTAAGTTGATGACAAAGTGTAAAACACCATTCTTCAAAATATGCAATTACAAATAGGAAAGTGCTAATAGGAGAAAAAATAAGATGTTTATAATGCAAAAAGTATTAACATTCAAAACTGTTGATAATATAAACAAAGATATTATAAGGAAAAGTATTCCAGTAGTAGAGTAGCCTAAATATAAGGCAATTTGAAGAAAGAAAAGAGGAATCATGAATAGGTTTATCAATCCTGATTCCATCTCACCAGTGATTAGACTGGTAAATAAGAAAATGTGTGATAATACCAAGGGTAATAAAGATATATTTCATTTACATTTACAGTGCTGGTAAACATACACTGTACAACCACTTTGGAGAAAACTTGGAAGTACCTAAAATGTGAAAATGTACAGTTGCTCTTGATCCAGCAAGGGTACCTCTGAGTATATATTGTGGAAAAATTCTCACACATGCATACATAGTGAAACATGTAAGAGTGCTTATAGCAGCATTGTTGGGATTTTTTTTAAACCCTAGATTTGACCTATATATCTATCAGTAGAGAATCAAAATATAATTCAAGCTATTGTTATACAGTGGGATATAATACATCACTGATAATTAATACAAATTAATATTATGAACCACTCAAGTTTGAATCAAATATTAGGTAATGTTATAATGAAATTATAAAACTATTTAGAGTTAAAAACAGGCAAAAATGTCACATTTATTTTAGAATTCATAATTGAATAGTAGAAGAAAGTAAAAATGCATAGGAATCATCAACATGAAACACAGGAAAAATAAATGAAACATAGGCAAGTGATTGCCTGCAGAGCAAGAAAGTAGAGTTTATTAAGGAGGGCAGTATGAGAACTATTTAAGATATTTTAGGATAAGAAGCGGTTTTGTGAATTTGAATTCATTAAATAACACTTTCTATTTTGTTTTGTTATTCATCATTTAACATTTTTTAAAAAATATAAAGAATTCTCATAAGTATTTTTAAACTAGAAGACAAATAAGTGGAATGAAACATCTAAATGTCAAATTTTGGTGTGTACTTCCTATTAATTTCTAAGCAGGGACACCTGGCAAGCAGAAATAACTCTGAGGACATGTGGGATTTTGAATATTTGGACACCTCTGTAAAGTTATTTGGCAAGCAATAATAATAGCTACCACTTATTTATCAAGTGTTTACTAATGTACTAAGCATTGCCATATATGGTTTATTACTTCTATCCTATTTAGTATTCAAATCAATATGATGTCTATTTTTGTTCTGTTTTAAAAATAAAGAAGCTAACATGTCCAAGCCACATATTTAGTAAGTATTGGAACTACATCAAAACAAGCAAGAAACATTTCAATGGTTTATCCTACTGTCTACTTCCTAAAGGAAAATTATAAATTTGCAGTAACTGATCCAAATACATTTCCAGAGTTACTTTAGCTTTCACAGTGTTGGCCAGCACAATGTGTTTTTGTTTGTTTGTTTGCTTGCTTCCTTGTTTTTTAATTGAGAACATTCCCATAGTTGACTATTTCAATATTTAATTCCCCAATCTTGTATTTTGGGTTTATCTTGATAAACATCGAAAAAGGTGGAGGTAGTTTACACTGAATAGACTTAAGAAGCTGACCTTTACAAGAAAGTTCAGATGCTTCATTTTACCACAATTTCTCCACTGCTTAGTTTTATTAAACCTAGTCCATATCACGCATTTGGGTTACTTGCCTGGCTCATCTATGACAGAAAAGAAGGAAAGGAGAAAGGAAGCAAAAGAGAATAAAGAACCTAAATAAGTGCTATTCATCTATTCAGAGCTGTTTCAAAAAATTAAGTAAATGTTTTCTTCAGTATTCTCAGTCAAATCTTGCTTCATACTTATTATAAATAACCTGAAGGAGTCATTCCAATGTGTTCTCTGTAAATGCCATGAACAACACTTTGTTTTTGTATAATGGTTTTCATGACTATTGTATTAATAGCACATTTAATAATATTTCAATAGGTCAAAATTATGTCATATGTTTTCTTACAAATTTTTGTCATTTTTTAGAATTAATGCTACAGCCCAGAAAATAAATATTATTATGAAAGCTTGTTTGTAAAAAATTTTAGTAATTTTATATCTTTTTGGTAAGATTAGTGGCTTCTATTGTATATATTTACAATGGATATCAATGTTGATATTGAGTTATCCAATCTAATATTCTTAATAGCTCCAGCTTGAACTATGAATGGTAGATGACTATGTTCTGTACGTATACCAATATGAGTATTTTTCTATGTTAAAGATTTTACTAGAATCCTTAAATAAACCATAATCATCTAATATGATTTTATGCTGGAATTTATATAATTTATTATCATAAAAATATATTGAATTGCTCAGATAAAAATTTTAACTTCTATAAATCTTAATATATAAAAATATGGTCTTCTTCAACAAATTGACATTCCAAATTGGTTTAGAATATCCTTAAATAATTATAGTTTTATTTTCAAATAAGCTAATTTTGCAAATTGTTATCATTTTTAACTTAACTTTTGTGTTTTGTTTTTTGTTTGTATTTATGTCTTCCCCAAATGTCCTCTTTTTTATGCAAATGTAGAGAAGGCAGACACCTAGAATTCCATCCTAGAATTAAGACGTGACAATAAACTTTGATTTTGTAAATGCATCGTACGCTGACCTAATAGAAGATGAAAAGTGGAAAAATTTGCACAATGAGTTCAAGAACTCTGAGGAAAAGTATTCAAACAGTCTAGTTAAGAAAACCTTATTAAGTTAAGTGGAAATTTCATACCAAACAAGGCTGCACAGCTTGGAAAAGCCCTGCACTTAAAATTAACTTCAGCCGGTGATGTGCTGAGGCTCTTGACTCAAGTACAGGCACACGGGCTGGCTATGATTTGGAGAAACATGGTAAGTCATATGAATGTTAGTTGATAACTAATTTTATTGTTCATGTGCGGAGGACATAGGGTCAAATGTGCCCCAAGAAGACCTCGAGAAAATATATGTGGGTCTGGATACAGACCTCATGTGACAAAAAGAAGCAATAACCGGGAAAGACTGATTCTCTCTGCTTATCATTTAGAACAATCAAAATAACTTTGAAATGAAAAAAACTCTAGGGGTTTTGAAATTATTAAACTGGCATGTACATATTAAAAGGGAGCCAATAAGGAATTTACTACTAATAGGGCATGGGGGAAAGCAGACCCAAAGTTCTAATTAATGTTTTAAAATGATGGTATCCATTTGCCGGTTTTAAGGTAAGTCCATACTGCTGAAAATTGCTCTATGTTTCTTATCAAATCTATCTATATCAGCATTTATTTTACTTCTAAATTTAATTACAATTTTTAAATTCCATTATACAAGTTATCTCACATTTAACTATTTGTTACCTTTCCTTCTCATCTTACAATATTACTTCTCTACCTGTCAAACAATATACAGTCCAGTTCCTATTCCAATTATGGCTATAATTGTGGTACAATTAATCAATTAATTAACAAAGCATAGCAAAAAATCAAAAGAACTTTAAAAAATTATGTATAATTGTGATCAATATGATGTTTTTAAATATGTTCAACTATTTATACTATTTTCCTTCTCAAAGAATCATCAGAATGCTGAACACATAAAATAAACATTGAATAAATTAAAAATAATTTTTCATTTTAAACAATCTAATTTAAGTATACTTCCTATTTAGACTTAACCATAACACTTTGAAAAACTTGAAAGAATTCACTGATTTTTTATAAAATTTAAAATTAATACATATTACGCAATTTGTAATATGTATTTTTACTTTGAACACGAGGGCATTTTAAATTGAGCTTCTTTGAAATATAATTCACATATAAAAATTTCAGAAAATTTTAAGGACCTTTTTCATTTCTTTTTACTAACGCTTTGATTAGGATTTCAGTCTGCATACAAATTTGTCATGATTTTAGCTGATACTCATTCAGGAAACTATTTTAATAGATCATTACCTTTCCTTATCTCTCAATGTCATTAGATATATACATTTTAATCTTAATTTCTAGGACAAATATACATATCTTTTTCTGATTATGTGCCTCTAAGTTTGATAAAAAGTTCTTGATGCAACCAGTTGACTCAACACTTCTCCTTACTTTGCATTTATAATAATAGGCTTATAGCAGTTTTTTTCTCCAAATTAAAGTATAAATATTTAATTTTTACTTTTAATTTTTAAATGTTACTCAATAGTATGTTTATAAAATGACTTCTGAAAAAACATGTCTATTTTCTATCATTTATTATGTCATAATTGAGAGAAGCAAGAACCCAAATTCATTTAATTATAACACATAAAACTGAATAAATATAGATGACAGATATGTGTTCTTTGTTTTTACATATCTGTTGTAAACCATATTACTCAGATTATCTCACTTCTTTCAACTTTTCTAATAAAAGCAATTACCATACCTATGTGGAATGTATTTTAATAGTAATTCATTTTAATAAAAGTTATATATTTTTAGGAGGTCAAAATAGCAATTTCAATTTATGAAATGTTGACTTTTTAATCTTATTGACATATTTTCTGGAGGCAAATTGTAGAACTATTTGAATAGCAACAGAAATTTCCAGTGGAGAGACAGCCAGATACGAAACTTCCGTGAGAAAACTGTATTTATCAGTGACAGAAAATCCTTGGATTAGGACCTAACTCCCACCTACTTGTTCTTGTAGATACTCTGTCTAAATACAGATATAGATAGATACAGATACAGATATAGACATAGACATAGATACAAGTACAGTTACATAGAAAAATAATATTATAAGATATCCTGAAATATATATAATATGTTAGTTTCTAACATTGTTTTAAAAGTTAGTTGTTTAACCAATCAAAGCAGAAACAATTTAAACAGACTGTACAAAAATTCATCAGATTTAATAAAGTTGTCTATTCGAAGATAGGGACTTTTTTCTTTTTTAAAAATTAAATGAGAAAGCAACTATTGGCAAATTCAAATTCCTTTCTTATCAAAATATGTATTTTGAATTTTTATTGTTTAAAACAATATAGAATTTGAATTAATAGCTATCTTAGTAAGGAAATGTCTTTCCTCAAGACTGCAATGTGCTATCTTGCATACAAAATTACCAAATAAACACAGTGGCTGCTGATAAACTTTTACCTAATTATTCAATATGTTTCCCTTGAAAAATGAATGATTAAATGAATTAAACAACAGTTAAACAATTAGATTCAGTATGAATATTATGTGCATACTGTACATACTTTTGTATTTTCAAGGTCAATCATTGCATAGAAAGAAATTAATTTTTTTAAGAAGTTAAAAATATAGTACTTAATCTTGAATAAATTTGTTAATAACTAGAGCACATTAAAATATGCCTCAAAGGTAGTAAAATTACATTTTAACATTTATACAAGAGGTTGTCTAGAATATCACAAAAGAAAAATAACCTAAAAATAAAAACTTTCCCAAAACAAAGACTCAAAAGCAGCCCAAAACTGTTACAACAATAAAAATAATGCCACAATATTTGTTTCTATTTTAATTGAAAAAAGGAAAAGCAGATTTAGTTATTACTCTAAATAGATACTTTATTGTTGATTTTTCTAGATTTAATAGATTCAATAGTTTGAATTTAAAACTGTATTTCTCAATTTTACTCTAATTTTCTAACCTCAAACTTAAAACACATCATTTCCCTCTTTATTTTTCCACCAACCACACACACTAGCCGCGTCATTCTATTTGTATTTACCTCATTCTTTTTCACATACTCTTTGTGTGTGATTCTGCTTTACCATTTTTTAGAATATCTTTTCTCAATTTCTCACCTATATAAAATATTGTTTTAATATATAGCATATTAATAGAAAAGCTAAGGTATAGTAAGGCAAACAGATCAGAAGACAATTGCCATTGAAAAGATACTCACAATTTCCAAGAGAAGGGAGCATGTCACGCCAGGGGAGACTCCAGGGAAGAACTCAGGTCCATCAGGAAACAGAGAGAGGGAGGAATTCAGGAGCAAGACCCTAGACTGTGGTGTTTGCAGGAAGAAACCAAGCAGGGTAAACAAGCTTAGGACCGGCTCGTTTGAATAATTTCAGTGGGCTCTGGGGCATAAGAGCTGTCCCTGGTTCTCTGGTTTTTGGCCCTAGCGTGATTAGGACAGAAGCACAGTGGCCTGGAGTGTGACAGCCCTGTAGAGTATGTGTTTGGGAATTGGTTAGTTTGTATTTGTAAAGCCCATCTTCATGAGGAGTTCAGGGGAGACTTCATAGCCAGAAGCTGAGGCAAGGTGACTCCAGCATACTATCCATCTTCAAGAACAAGATGTGTCTGAATTGCTGTATGTTATAAAGTTTCGATGTCTAATAGAGCAAATCTTTCATCCTGTTGGTTCTCTTTGATTTAATTTGCTTTTTTCTCTCTCTCTCTAAGTCCTGTTCTCGGAATAATCCAATCTGATATGTTTGTCACTATTCCAAGGAATGAGTAAATCACACTTTATTTTTCTGCTTCTTGTGAACATGAATTTGTTCAGTTTTCTGAAATTTTCAATGCTATTGTGATTTTTTTAAATTAACAATGCTACTTTGCTTATTGTGTACTTGTCACCAGAAATGCAAGAGCTAAGATGTCTCTGGAAATGGAATTCCTGGGTCACAGAGTTGGCACATGATCAACATTATTAGATAATGTTAAATTGTTGTACAATGTAATCACATTAATTTGTATGCCAATAGTAGTATATAAAAGTTTGAATTGCCCTACATCCAAACTCACATAAAAATAAATGCAGTCTAAAAATTTATAATGTAATGTATATGAAATTATATTTTGGGCTGGGCGCAGTGGTTCGTGCCTGTAATCCCAACACTTTGGGAGGCCAAGGTGGGTGGATCAACAGAGGTCAGGAGTTCAAGACCAGCCTGGCCAACATAGGGAAACCCCGTCTCTACTAAAAATACAAAAATTAGCTGGGCGTGGTGGTGCGTGCCTGTAATCCCAGCTACTTGAGAGGCTGAGGCAGGAGAATAGCTTGAATCCAGGAGGTGGATGTTGCAATGAGCTGAGATCATGCCACTGCACTCCAGCCTGAGTGACAGAGTGAGACTCCCTCTCAAAAAAAAAAAAAAAAGAAAGAAATTGTATTTTGTTGTTGTATAGTTTTAATCTGAATTAATAATAAGCTTTGGTACCATTTCATATATTTTAACTTTTTTATTATTTAAAAAGTCTGCTTATGTATTTTCCTATTTTAATTTTTATGTCTTTTTCTAAATCCTTAACAGAAATTAATTGTATCATGAATTTTAATAGATTGTTATGTACTTGCAAATGTTGCCATGCTGTTTATGATGATTTTTCATTTTACCAATGGTGATTTAGAAGGAACAGATACTCTTGATATGAGTGGGACCAAACTTACAAATCATCTTGCTCCAGTCAGTTTTTGTGCTGGTTTGAAAATTTTTTTCTTACTCTGAGATTCAGGCTAAATTGCTTTTAAAATTTTAAAGCTTTGTGTTTCACATTTATATTCTTGATGAGATGTATAGATTGAGAATGAGATACATTGTCTTTTTATTATAAACAACCTTGCTTCAGTAGCTACTGAAGTTTACTTTTGAAATTGTATTTCTTAAATATTTCTGTTAATTATAGAAAATTGATTTTGTATTCTATTTTATATCCATTAAGTTTGCTCATTTAGTAATTCTAATAATCCTAGGCATTCTTCACAATGCACTGTAAGATAATGTATACATTTCATAGGATGACAATTTTTGGGTACACTTAATGGTATGGGACTATAGATTATTGGGATTTTCTTTGGTTTAAAATTGGCAAACTATTTTTAAGGGGAAGTTGTTAACAATCACTTTCTACAATATGTGACTCTCTCTTCAAAGAGCAAATCAGAGACAAATCTTTTTTTTCAAATTTCTTTTTTTGAAAATCAATAATAATGACCCTATTTTTTAGTTTGAATGGATTGTCATTAATTTAAAATACAAATATTTTGGACTAAATGTTTGTGTCCCTCCCACCCCAAATTTAAATTTTGAAGCCCTAATCCCCAGTATTATGGTTTTAAAGATGTGGGCCTTTGGAGGTCAAAAGGTTGAGATGAAACCATGAGGATGGAGTCCTCATGATGGAATTAGTGAATTTATTATAAAAGACACAGAAGAGCACTTTCTTGTACATTTCCTTTGTCTCTGTCTCTCTGTGTGTTTCTCTATCTCTCTTCCCTGTGGGAACACAACAAAAGGTATCTGTGTGACAAGCATGAAGAATACTCTCAGCAGAAACTGACTATGTGTATGCTGATCGTGTACTTCTTAGCCTGCAAACTATGCGGAAAAAGTTTTATTGTATAAGACACCAAGTTTATTGCATTTTGTTACGGCAGCCTGAGCAGTCTAACAAGAAAGCAATAAAAAGTATAAGTAATTAAGATGAAACTAAATTTATCATCCAAATTCTCACCATAAAGAAATAACCATTTTCAAAATATGTAGAACAAGATTTCACATATTTTCCTAAAGTTTATAGACAGAGATAATTGATAAAGATTTTATACAAATTGACTATTAAGAAATGATTGTATTTAATTATAACAGAAGATACAAATAATTTTGTATAGAGAAACTGATTAACATTTATGCATATTTGTTCCTAAAGTACATTCAAAGTTAAGAGAAGAGATTTTAAAATAATAAGTTAGAGTTCTTATAGTATAGGTTTCTTACAAGAAGGGAAGAAAGCAAAATAAATTTAACATAACTAAAGCAGATCTTGCAGAATGTGATTTATATATGGACATGAGTCAGCTTCCTAAACTTGAATCTCAGTGTTATATAGATGAACCCACTCAGACAGAAACAACATTGAACTAGAACAGAACTCCTTTGACAGGCAATGCACATGTTTGTAGGAGAGCAGACTGTAAGCTTTCTCTGAGCCTCAGAGAGGCAGAAGGTAAGAATGATTCTGGGTTATGCATCCTCAAGTTTTGTTTAAACTCTCTGAATAAGTACCTCATTCCATTTTGCTGGGGCAAAGTGAGTGGATGGGGAAAGCAGGCCAAGGGCATTATGTGAATGGGTCACTTCAAAAGGAAAAACATATCTGAAACATGGTAGAAGCACCCCATAACTAACTACTTTTTCATGACTTTGGCCTATTGGACTTAACCATTATAGCAATGATGACTCAAAAACTACACTAAAGCAGTGTTAAGAGGAAAATTGATGGTGCTAAATGCATTCATCAGGGGGACAAAAAGTTCTCAAGTTAATGACCTAACATAGCAACTAGGGGAATTAGAAAAAAAGCAACAGAAAAGACCCAACCCCAAAGCTAGTAGAAGAAAAAAAAAAAACTGAAGTCAGAGAACTGAAAAAAAATTGTTATCTAAAAGTCCACACAAAAGATGAAGCCAAGAGTTTTTTTTAATAAACAATACTGATAGATCATTAGCTAGATTAGCAAAGAAAAAGAGAAGATCCAAATACGTATAATCAGAAATTATAAAGATTATATTAAACTTGATCCCATGAAAATACAAAAGATATGCAGAGGCTATTATGAGCACCTCTCTGCACACAAATCTAGAGGAAATCAGTAAATTCCTGGAAACACACAATCTCCCAAGATTGAATCAGGAAGAAAGTGAAAACCTGAACGGACCAATAGGAAGTTTGGAAATGGAATTAGTAATAAAAACCTACAAAAAAAATAAAATAAAAGCCCCGTAACAGATGGATTCACAGCTGAGATCTATCAGAGGTGCAAGAGAGAAATGATACCAATCCTACTGAAATGTCTCCAAAAAATCAAGGAGGAGGGGCTTCTACTTAACTCATACTACAAAGCCAGCATTACCCTGTTACC